>NC_072785.1:30342085-30612364 GCF_022539595.1 Amphiprion ocellaris | reverse complement strand
CTAATTAAACATTTAATTTTTTAATTAAATGTTTTGACTTTTAAAGGTTTAATAATCTAATTAAATGTTTTGTATTTTTCTCAATGTGTAATATTCTTGTTTAATTGTATTTTTTAAATGTTTGTCTAAAATATTTCATCTTTAATGTTTAATATTTTTGTTTAAAATTTTTTGTTTAATTTCATAATTACATGCTTTGTATCTTCCATTTAATTATCTAATTAAATATTTTGTCTAATATAATTTAATTGTATTTAATGTTTAATTTTCTTTTTAAAAGTTTTATTGTATTAAATGTTTTTTTCCTTTGATTTAATTGCTTTTTTACTGTAGTTTATTTCTTTAATCTTTTTTTTCTGTCAAGATTTTAACCTCAACCTTAAAAATGAAATAAACCCTTAAATCACAATGAAAATACTTCTATTGTCACAATCATGAGTTAGTCAGTTATTCAGTTTATCAATTCAACTTTATTTGTTTAGCACCTTTCACACAGATGACAAAACTAAACAAGCAAAGAGAAAAAAACTGCTAAAACTATGATTAAAACTCCAAAACATTTTTTTAAAAAAGATTTAACATGGTAATAAAATCTGTTGTGTCCAGGGGATGGAGGGAGTTTATTGAAGTCTTCTTGGGCTCACATGGGAAATCATTTAAAATATAAACTTGATATTCAGTCTAAGGAAACTGCAGAGCGACAGAAGAACCAACAATATCTCCTGTTTTCTCCTTTAATGAGTCGACTCTTCTTGTGCTTTCAGACCAAAGAACTACAGACTCTTCACAACCTGCTCAAACTCTTGGTACAGGACCTCACCACACGGGTCAAGAAGGTTTCTGTCTCATTTCTACTCTGAAGCTCACCTTCTCCTGCTCAAACTGCTGACAAATGTTTCTGCTGCTCTAAAGTCTGGTCTCCAGAACTTCCTAAAAACTCTCAAAGTCTCTTCTGCTGCAGGTTGCTTTGTAGAACTGTTCCAGAAAACCTCACTAAACCACATGGAGGGGCCTCAAGATAGTCGTCCAAATGAAACCATACAAAAACCAAACTAGTACAACCTAAACACTAAAGTCTACTGCAGCCTACCAGAGAACCTCTGAGAACAGAGAATCAGGACAGGAACTCTTACCTTCTGGACAACCAACGTTGGTTCACAAACAAGAATACAGAATGTGTCTGACCAAAAACCTCTGAAGACTCACTACAGCCAAGATAAAGACACAACTCAGCTGTACCAAATCCACTAATCACTGCACACATTAGCACCATGTGCTAACTGTGGCTAAAGAACCACATTTACTGAGACAACTATCCAGTACAAAGCCCTAAAACACACCAAGAAACATATTAAAGCCTATTTTACTGCTGGAAGCTGCAAGCCAACGCCTAAAAAACAAACTAAAGCAATGGAGCCAAACCCAGTTGACTGGTGAAGAGAAGCAGAGGAAATGTTTGTCTGCAGCTAAATAAAGCAGGAAGACACTGAGCTGCTCAGGTGTTCCTGATAACACCAAGCTGCTCAGGTGTTCCTGATAACACCAAGCAGCCACCTGGACAGCCAATAGGAACCCAGCTTCCTGGAAGTCCAGAGGGCTGGGTTAGTGAAGGAAATTTAATTTAAAGTTGAAGCAGAAAGTTAACAAAGAAAGTTGAAAACCACCTTCTGATACCTGAAATCTCTGAGTTTTCACACAAAGAACACCTGAACATGTCAAACTGGTTCCATAGTAGAACCATCATTGTAAAAATGTCATAGTATGGTGTGTTGCTCAGAAAACATTAGGACCCGTCTGTCAGGAGACAAACATGTAAGAAACATGAGAACAGAGAGAACCCAACCAGTAGGTCACAGTTTATCATCCCCCAGTCATCTCCTGAAGTCCATATGGTGAGAGACATCAGTATCTGGTTGTTAATTTACCAGAGGATGCTTATAATCATGCTGATGTGGTCTGTACTCTACAGTATTTTAGTGACTCAATAAATGCCTAAGTTGTTTTTTTTAAATGCTTTTTAGTTTTTAATAAACATTTAACAGCCTATATGTAATCAATAAATGGCCTTTGCCTATCTTAAGAAAAATTCACTCAGAACTCTGATATGTTAACAGTACTAAATAAATCAATAAATACATGCATACACACATAAATAAGTTAGTACATTAACTGTGTTAAGATAAGATTTAGGTTTTAAATAAAGTTGTTTATATTTTTGCAGAATCCAGTATTGCTCACTGGTTGGTCATTACATTTTATTAGTTTGATTTCACTGTTTAAAATGATGCCACCTCTTTTCAGACAGAACCTGTGATAATAAAATACAAAATTTTTAGTTCCGTGTTAATAAAGCACTTAAAGCTTTAAGTATGGCTAAATGCTTTTTTCAGAATTAAATATATCACTCCTTAGGTGGTAGTGGCCCCAAGTTCAGTAAAGTTGGAAAGATATTCACAGATTCAGACTTCCAGCTTCAATAACTCATTAGATATAGGTTGTCAAAACATAAACGATGCCTCTTTCCCATTGTTGCAAGGCAGACAATGTGCTACAAGCCCAGTTTTATCAAAAGTAGCTGTCTTTCAAGCTACACGAATAACATTGGTGTCTATGGAGTGAACAGGGTCCGTCTGCAATTTGCAAAACCTCTGCAACAGTAAAGAGAGACAAATATTCAATAACTTCACTCTTATACATTGTAGTGTCACTAAAATCACTGCAGCCTTCAACTGGCTCCTGTTGACAAAGTGTTTTAACAGAAATGTAAATGCTGTAATATGATTCTTTTAATGAACCATGTAACTTGAATGGATGTGATGCTGGTGTGACCACAGTGCACACGTCTGATGTTGCTCACAGTGGTCCAAGGGACGCTCAGGGAGTTTGTGTGTTTGCTCACACTCAGACTGAAAAATTACAGGGAACATTGGTCCTAACCTAAAATTGACCTTAGCTGGTTAGATTTGTGCAATTAGTGGAATTGTAGGGTCTTAAGCTTAATAGTTAAATTAATCTGGTTTATTTGTATTATAAATATTGTAGGGTTTATCCTTGATGTTTATGTTAGGTTAGTCTGTGTATTTATTTCAATTGTAAGGCCTTCACCTTAGTAAACTTAATTGGTTAAATTAATATTGCAGGGACTTCACAGTTGGGTTGAGTAGTATAATGAACGACATTGTAGGGTCTAAACTTCAATTTTTAAGTTAGATAAATTTGCTTAATATTATGGGGTCCAAACATAAATATTTAAATTAGTTTTGTAAATTTGTATTTTATGATATTTTGTCAGATCTTAACCTTAATATTTGAGTTAATCTGTTTTCTTTGCATTCTAAATAAAATGTAATATGATACTGTAGGGTTTAGCCTTAATGTTCATGTTAGTCTTGTAAATCTGCCCAATTATTTGACATGTAGGGTCTTAGTTAGGTGGTTTAATATCTGTTGTTATATAAATAATGGGGACTTTATGCAGCTAAATTAACTCTTGACTAAAATAAAGTGAATTTGAAACAAACTTTAAAACGCTCCTCATTGAAATGGTCTAAATCGTGTGTTTGTGGTTCAGGAGGCAGAAAAAACTCGTTTAAAGCTGGAAGATGCTGCCACGACGTCACTCGGTCTCCTAGCAACAGGAAACATCTGCCTCCGCCCGGACCAATCGGAGGGCGGGAACCGGAGCCTCCTGTTGCTGCAGATCTGGGATCCTCTCAGTCCGTCTGTCCGACCGAACCGAACCGAACCGAGCCGAGCCGAGCCGAGCTGGAGGACGCTGGAGAGGAGCACCGGCAGCAGGACTCACCGGGAATCTACCGGGATTTACCGACACACGTCCGCCGGTAAGAGGCGTTAACGGAGGAGCATTAAACCGGCAGCTGCTCGGTTTGAAAGGCGGAAAACAGCCGCATGGAGCTGCTTTATATTAAAAAACACCGAAAATAAGGAAAAGAGGAGTTAATATGTGAAAATAACGACCGGAATTTAAACTGACAGGATGATGTTTTATTGAAAACTGAAGCTAAAGTCTCTAAATTTATGATTCTGTTAGGATTAAATTCATTAAAGTAGAAAAACGAGCCGTTTTAATTCTCATGTTGTTGTTTGTGTTTAAAATGCAGATTATTATTAATAAGAGCTCATTTTAATCAGTATTTAATTCAGTTTATGTGAGTCTTCAATGAAACTAGAGACTCATCTTTAGTTCTGGAGCCTCATTTGAACATGTTTAATGTTTTCTGACTGTTTTTAAATGAATTAAAGTGAAACTAAAGCTGAGCAGCTTGTTTAACTCCTTCTTCTTCTTCTTTGTGTTTGGATGTGAGTCACTCAGACTTCTTCCCACTCATGTTTCTGTTTCTGCTGTTTGAACAGAAACAAACATCAGGGATCAGATCAGGACGTTTCCTGGAGAACAGACTCAGAATTTAGGCTGGAAAATCTGAGCTTTTATTAGAACAAGAGACACAGAAAAATCACAATTATTATAAATAGACGAGATAAGGTATTTTTTTATTATATTTAGTTTTTTAATTATTTTTTTGACTTTTAAATAAACACATAGAATATATACATTTTTTTAAAAAAAATTTAAAAATTTAAAAATGTATAACATTTAAGTGGTGAATTTTTTGTATTTTATTTTGTTAATGTTCGTTCATTTTTTTATAATTAGTCCCATTTAATTTGCTTATTTAATTATTGTCCTATTTTCTTTTCCCTCTTTATTTAATATTTTTATTTATTCATTTTCCTAATTTTCTTAATTTTGTCATTCATCCTTGATGCCTTTTCATTTTCCATATTTTTTTAAATTTCCTTCTTCTCAAGATATAAAAAAACACTTATTTTATTTTCTCACATTTCATTCTTTATCTATTTTAATTTCAATATTATTCCTTTGTCTTTTTTATTCATTGTCTCACATTTATTTTTTCCATTTAATTGAAAAACATCAATTTACATTTTTTTAAAATTAAAAGTAATAAAAGTATTAAATAAAGAGGGAAAGGAAACTAGGACAGTAATTTAAAAAGCAAATTAAAAGGGAACAATAAAACTCAAAAAATAAAAAAAATGAATGAAAAATAGCAAAATAAAATACAAAAAAATTACCCACTGATAATTTTTACATTTTTGTATTTTTAAAAAATATTTTTAAAATGTATTAATTTCTTCATTTTTCTTTTCTTTACAATTCTAAATAATTTTAATGTGTTTAATTTTTTCTTATTTTTCCAAATATTGAAATATATTTTGATCTATTTTTAGCTTTAATTTTTTGTATAAATTTATTTAAATTTGTTTTAAAAGCCTCTAATTTATATTTTTCCACCCCCCCCCCCCCCTTTTCCAAATTTATAAAAAATAATCTTTCTTTTCTCACATTTTATTCCATGTCCATTTTAATTTTAATATTATTCCTCTTGGTCCTTTTTAATTAATTGTCTCACGTTATTTTTTTCCATTTAATTGAAAACATTAATTTATATTAATTTTTACATTTTTAAAAAATTATTTTAAAACATTTTTCACCTTTCTTTTCAAAAAAAACTAAATTTTAATATTTACATTTTTCTTTTTCATTATTTTGTAAATAATTTAAAATATTTTATATCTTTTTTGCTTTCATTTTATATGTAAATTTAAATGAATTTCATTTATATCTTTCCCTTTTCTCACTTTGTTTCGTCTGTTTTCAGCATTAAAAGAAAACTATTCTCATCTAATTGAATCTGATATTCTCACTGGCAATATACCTTAAGACAGTTGTACTGTCTGTCCAGAATACAGATTCTTCCAGTGGCAGTTGTAGTTCTTTGTTCAGGAGTTTGTTCATTTTTACAGCAACAGCTGCTGCTGTTAATTCCAGTCTCGGGATGGTTGTCTGCTTCAAAGGGGATACTCTCGATTTTCCTATGAAGAATGAACAGTGGATTTCACCCTTTTCATTAATGGCATGAAGGTAGGTAACCACACCATAACCCTTCTCACTTGCATCTGCGAAATGGTGCAATTGTACAGACATGATGACTCCAAAACCGACTGGTTTCAAGCACCTGTTCACTGTGAAGCCATGCAACTTCATGAAATCAGAAAGCCATGACAATGCCTTGCGAGCCAACTCATAGGGAATATCTTCATCCCAAACCAGTTTTCTACCACAAAGTTCTTGCATTATCATCTTGGCTGGGAGGATGACTGGAGACAAGAACCCCAGAGGGTCATATATTGAACTCACAAATGAGAGGATGCCTCGTCTTGTCTGTGACATATGTTTTGCGTTAATTCTGACCTTGAATGAGTCTGATTCAATACACCAGTTTACTCCAAGGACTCTTTCATCAGGTAGTGCATCGTGACAGAGATCTAAATCTTTGATCTCTTTTGCTCTTTCTGACTCATGGATCGAGGTAAGGACAACTCTGCTGTTGCTCACCCATTTGGTTAAGTGGAATCCTCCACTTTCACACAATGATGTTAGTTCTTCAACCATCATACAAGCCTGTTTCTCATTGGACACTGAAAGAAGGCAATCATCTACATAAAAATTATGAAGCACTGCATTTACTGCAGCAGGTGTCATTTTGCCCTTAGCATCCTCAGCTGTCCCTTTTAAGGCAAAGTTGGCACAGCTGGGTGAGGATGTTGCACCAAATAGGTGCACAGTCATCTTGTACTCTACCAGGGGTTCATTTAAGTTTCCATCAGGCCACCACAAAAAACGTAGTAGATCAGTGTCTTCTGGTGGTACTTTAACCTGATGATACATAGCCTCAATGTCTGACATTAAAGCAACATGTTCATGTCTGAATCGTGTCAACACTCCAACTAGTGAATTTGCTAGATCTGGTCCTTGTAAGAGCTCTCCATTCAATGACTTGCCTTGATACGATGATGCACAATCAAACACTACACGAAGTTTCTTCTTCTGGGGATGATACACTCCGTGGTGGGGTATGTACCAAACTCTTCCATTGTCTGTCTCAAGTTGTTCGAGTGGCACTTGAACTGCATAGCCTTTGCTCAGTAGGTCAGACATGAAGACTTGGTATTCATTGTGCAGCTCTTTGTTTTTGAGGAGTTTCCTTTTCAGGTTTTCTGCTCTCTGAACAACTAAATTACGGTTATTAGGCATCTTGACAGATCTGTTTCTAAGAGGAAGACTTATGCTGTAGTGTCCTTCGACTCTTTTGACAGATTTAGCAACAGAGTCCATGAATTGAACATCTTCTCGGGACATTTCCTGCTTTTCTTCACAGGCCTTCTCTGGAAAATCATGGTTAATCTGTTGCAGCAGCAAAGTTTCCACATCAGCAATGGAAATGCGATTCACTGACACACTTGTTTTGTTTTCCAAAGAGAAAGTGTTGTCTTTGTGAATAGGACCGTTGATGACCCAGCTTAGGACTGTTCGAACTGCATATGGACCGTCGTCATGACTGTGGACAACATCCCACGGTTCCATAGCTTTGTGAGCATTGGATCCTATTAGAAGTCCAACATCTGCATCTATTTGTGGCAAATGGATACCATGCAGATGAGGCCACTTTTCCAAATCCCTTTGCACAGGAATACTCTCCCTTGACACCGGAATGTCCATGTGAGTGTATGTTTCGGGTAGGTCAATGTAAACATTCTCGTTCACACCACAGACTTCCAAACCTGTAACAAGGTAACTTGATTCTAACTTCTCCTGGCCCATTGTGTGGAGAAGGATCTGAGTTTTCTTGCCCTCTATGCCAAGCTGTCTCATTAACTTCTCAGAACAGAATGTGGCTTGACTACCATAGTCCATAAATGCATAAGTCTCAATTGTCTTATTACTTTTCTTTACCTTGATGTAAACAGGTATGATTGACAAGGCACAGGTGTTGTTACTGGCCCCGGTAGCAACACATGTTCCACTTGAAACAAATGCTGGTTCACTTAAAGTGGCGTTTTCAGTTGCATGTTCCTGAGTGTTCTCAGCAGTTTCATCCTCTTCTCTTGTGACATGGAGCATATTTGGGTGTCTCTTTGAGCAGTAGTCACAAACCATTCTCCTTTTACACTGTTTACTCAGGTGCCCATGTGTTAAGCACGCAAAGCACAGTCCTTTTCCTTTAAGGAATTCTAGCCTTTCCTTATAAGGCAGTTTTCTGATTTTGTAGCATTCAGCCAGTGTATGTTTTTTCTCACAGTACATACATGACTTCTGGAAGGCATTATTTTCGGGTGATCTTTCCTTTACAATAGGTACTGCACTTGTGGCAAATGTGCTTCCTTTTGGTCTAGATGCTCCAGTTCTAACATTGAAGTAGGCCTTTCTCCTGTCATCAGATTCTTTAATGTCACCAAACAGTGGCTCTAATGCTATCTTAGCTTGTCTGTTGACAAATCTGACAAGGTCATGAAACTTTGCCCTTCTTCCGCTCATCTCTTGGATGTCAAAGGCAGAAACTCTCCACATTTCTCTCAGTTTATATGGGAGTTTGGCTACAATGGCTCTCAGGTTAGTGTGATTGTCTAATTCTTCAAGCTCATCAATGTCTTGCATTGCATTGTTACAGCCACTGAGAAACAAGGAGAAACTGTTAAGCGCCTTAGCGTCATCTGACTTTATTTGTGGCCAGTTGAATGCCTTGTTCATGTAAGCAGTTGCTATTTTAATTTCATTTCCATAGTGATACTTTAATAGCTTCATTGCCTCTTCAAAGCCTTGCTGAGAACTTGTGTGTTGGCAGCTTCTGACAATATCTCTGGGTTCACCTCTGGTGAACTGTTCTAGATAATATAATCTGTCACTGTCACTTTCAGTCTTTTCATAGATTGTGTGTTCAAATGCCCTCATAAATGGTTTAAACTCCAGTGGGTCACCACTGAAAACAGGAATGTCTCTCTGGGGCAGATGTGATAGTCTCTGTTGTTTAACTAGCATCTCAGTTATGTCATTCTGTTTTAGCATTACTTCACACAGGTTTATTTGGGCCTTTTCATCGGCTTGCTGCATGTCATTCTCGTGCTTCACTTGGAAATTGTATAGTTTGTGTGATCGTTCATAAGAGTCTGAGTGGTCATTATTTTCTAATGGAGGTGAACTCCTTTGGTGACTGTATGTTGCACTTGCAGCAAGGAAATGTTCACCTTCATTTATACCTTCTTCACCCTCAAATTCTTCCAATACTTTTATTTTGGCAGTGGAAGCAGCAATGGCTGTCTCTAACTCAAGCTGTTCTTTTTTAGCCTTTATTCTGCATTCTTCCATTTCCAGCTCTTGCTTCTTTTTTAAGGCTGCTGCTCGTGCAATCAAGGCTGCTCTCTCTGCTTCTTCCTTGTGACGTGTGGATGATGCAGATGAAACTTGGGATGCTCTAGATGAGCGGTTACTAACCGCACCTCCACTGACACAGGAGCCTGACTTCCTTCTCACTGGTCCGGTAGCCATAGATGCGCTATCCTCTGGGCGTACATCATCTTGCTGTTGTTGCCTTGACACAATTGTCCACTTTTCAACTTCAGCCATAAAGTTACAGAAGTTCTCTCTTTTAGGTACAAACCAGAATGTTTGATCAGCATTTTTCTCTTCATTAGGCAGTAACCTGAGAACATCATCGTTTGACTGAATGAACTCATCTAGGAGCTTTGAGCATTCATTTAAATGTTCATCAACAATGTCTGGATTTTCGTTATTTTTCATCAAAGCATTGATCTTGTTCGTTTTTAATGTCAGTTGTGAGAGTTTTGCTCTTCTTACATTTACTTGTCTGGTTATTTGTTCTTCCAGACCCTTTTCTGTATACTTTACTGCCCTCTTGTGACCAATGCCGGTACTGCTGCTTTGGTCCTCTTGCCTGTTGTCAAGCGCACCGTCGTCCGCCATGTCTCCTTTGCAGCTCAACGTTCAGCAGGCGTTCTTGACATGAGATGGTCTATAACACAAAGCACTCGGTGCTTTCATTTGCAGTGTCATCTTCTGAAGACCAAAACATCTTTGTTGTGTCATTTTACGAAGGGCTGCGCACTCAGCTTTTACATTCAATTCTTGGCATGAGGCGGCGTGACGATAGTGCTTCTTTCTCGTGTCGTATTCGTCACGTCGTAGTTGTTTCTCATCACATTCACTTTAACCAGGCACTTATCTTCGTGCTTCATGCAGTCTTTACCGTTTACTGCGACTTCATGACGATGCAGTTGTCTCGTTAGTGAGCCTGGTAGTTTTACTTAATGTAGTGGTTATCTTAAGTTCTGTAGCTCTTTCCTTACTTCTCTTCTTTCTTGTTTCCATAACCACTTCATGAGCGAGAGGCGAGATATCGTTTTACGCGTTTATTAAGCAACATCATCATAAGAACCAAGATAATGATGACATGATAATGACAACGGTAAAACTACCGTGTTGCTCCACTCCCCCTCGTATACTGAAAAACAAAAACATAACAACTTCCGGCCACATTCTTCTTCGTGGCTGCATTTACAAGCCTACGGAAGCCTAACAGGATAATAATTAAGTCGAACACTTCAACCATCTCAATTTACAAAAATCTGCATTTCAGCACCGAAGATGATAATTTCTTAAATTATAACAGGACTGCAAAAATGGCGCTTACACTTCCTTTAGGATTACAGAAAGTTTTGGAAGCTCAAATATCATTTTTTGAAGAGTGCAGATGAAGAGTTCTGGTTTCATCTTCTTGTTCTTGTTGTTTTTTTCTCTGCAGGTCTTTAATGTTCTGATCTAAACTCCCATCAGAGTCTCTGAACGTCGACGCTTCATCGTCATCAGCAGGTAAAAACTCAGAGCAGGGGTCCGTTTCACGAAGCAGGTTTAGTGAAAACTCTGAGTTTGTTAACCCTGAAATAAGGGAAACTCAGAGTTTTCCGTTTCACAAAGGGAGGTAACTGAAACCAGAGACAGAGGGGTAACTCTAGCCTGTTTCACAAAGAGAGGTAACTGAAGCTCTCAGTCAGTTACCATAGTAACAGACTCTATGAATCTAACCTGGTCAGGACCAGGTTTTTCTCAGTAAACCTCGAGTCTCTCAGTCTCCGCCTTCTTTCAGTCACACACTATTTCATTTCCTCATTCATTCAGTCATCAGGTGAGTTTTGGCGAAGTCTAGTTCTGCCGTGTGTCAAAATGACGTCCTTTTATGAACGATCCAGTGGATGAAGGAGCAGAATTACTGCACAGAGAATTAAATATTCGTCAGGAGATTGTTATCAGACCGTGCATAGATGTTCTCACATTTCTGGACAGTTATCTTTTACAGCGGTACTGTTTCACGTCACAGTCCATAATCTACATCCAACCTCATCCATCCTTACATTTACAACATGACCAACCACAGTCATGCTCTCACATCCCAGCAGATATTGTGTGTTGTGCTGCGGTTCTTTGCAAATGGAAGTTTTTTATATAATGTAGGAGATGCAGAACACTTCAGTAAGACAACTGTATGCAGGACGGTCAGAAAAAGAGAAATAAATGCTTTAAAAAAAATCTATATATCTATATATATTTTTATATATATATGTGTATATGTATATATATATATATATATAGTTGGCTGAGTAGAAGTCTGTGTTAGTGTAAATAGGCTTAATTGTTTAACAGAACATGATATGGATGTAGACATTTAGGCTGTGTGTGGGATAAAACCTCTGCACAGTAAAACAGCCACTTAATATTTAGGCTACTTTACAATGTAAAACATGATCAGAATGAGGAAGCTCCATGAGATTATGCCGACTTCTTACCTGTTTTAAAAATGTTTTTATATTTCATCTTAAGCTTCTCCCCTGCAGGATTGCACCTAAATGAAATAACTTAATAGTCTACTATTCAAACAGTTTTCCCTGTAATATTATTGTGATTTAAACTTACACATTGACCCAGGCAGCAATGTTCTCCCACACCGTCTCCCTCTCTTTTACAGCTGCAGGTGTTGCACTTCTTTCTAAAAACGTGTTCAAACTCGCTATATAAGCGCATTAAGATTTCCAATTCAAACGGTGTAGTCCTCCGCTTCCCCGTTGCCATGGTGACTCGTCGAATCGGCGCTCCATTGATACTGGCTTTTCAGAGTTGTGGTGCACGCGCTTAACTCTGGGTGAAACTAATCCGAGTTGATTAAACCAACTCAGATCAGCTGTTCTGGAACCAGAAACTCAGAGTTTTCTATCTCAGAGTAGATCAACTCAGAGTTCAGGGTTAAACTCAGAGTTTGTTGAACCTGCTTCGTGAAACGGACCCCTGGTCTTTCATTCACATTTATCTGGATTTCAGTTTCTCTTTCTGAACATTTAGTCTGATGAAGTTGATCAGAGATGATAGAAGGACCTCTAGTGGCCACCGTGAATAAAACCTTCAGCTGGAGGATTTCAGGACAAAACATGAATCTAAACATTTAACGGAGCAAAAAAAAAAAAGAAGCTTTGATTCAATTTTTGCTCTAAATATTCAGACTTCTTGAATGGGTTTTTTTCTGATTCCAGCAGAAAACAAACAATCAACAACGTCGAAAGTTGCTTATTTCAAGAGGAAATATGCGGAAGAGGAGGATCTGCAGGGAGGAATACCAGGATATCTACAAAAAGTAAACAACTACTCTTATTCCTCTTCTTCTTTTCTTCCTTCTGGCTGATTTTCTGTCTTGAGGAACCTTGAACACTTCATATTCTTTTCTTTTTCATCTTCTTTTCTTTTTCATTTTCTTTTCTTTGTCCTTCTTCCTCTTTTGTTCTTCTTTTCTTTCTTCTTCTCTTTTTTCTTCTTCTTTTCTTTCTTTTTGTTTTTCTTCTCCTTCATCTCCTTCTTTTCTGTCTTCTTTCTTTCTCTCTCTCTCTCTTTTCTTTTTCTTTTCTTTCTTTCTTTCTTCTTTCTTTTCGTTTCTCTTTAGATTCTCTTTATTATTTTAATAATAATGATAATAATGACCATGATTGTGTTATTAATAATAATAATAATAATAATAATAATAATAATAATATAACAATAATAATTATTATTATGACTTCTCTTCCAGCACTTGATCCTCCAGGAGGACCGGAGCTGCATCCTGAAGCTGTCGCTGGAGAAGTTGAGGTTTCTGGAGGATCCGGAGGTTTACCTGCGACGCTCCGTCCTCATCAACAACCTGCTGAGGAAGATCCACCACGAGGAAGAGGAGCTGGAGGCCGACGATGAAGAGGAGGAGGAGGAGGAAGGCCAGAGGAGGCCCATGAACCCGGACGGGAAGCGGGTCAAGGTTCTGGTGACGGACTGCTGCTCTCCGGCCTTTGGTCTGGAGGATCTGCAGCGGTACCGGCTGGTTCCCTGCTACCAGTACCACCAGTACCACCAGTACCACCAGTACCACCAGTACCACCAGTACCACCAGTACCAGGACCACCCGGTGCTGCTGTACCACCTGGACGACCACGGCTGAGCCTCGGTTCCTCGCCGGTTTCTCAGAGGTCCAGTCAGGAGCTGCTTCCCTCCTGGTTTCCCTTCACGGGTCGGAGGCTCTGGTTCTGCTCGGGACCAGCGGGTCCACGTGGAACCGTGCAGGAGGTGGACTGAGGCTCGGTTCTGTCTGGGTTCTGCTGTTGTGTTGTTGTTGCTCTGGAAGCTCATTCAGGGATCTACAGACTTGTGGAGAACGTTCTGCTTCTGTTCTGCAGCTGCTCTCTGGGTTCTCACTTGTTCTCCTGAACTTTCTCTGGACTTTTTCCAGCTGTGAAGATCTTCAGGACCGTTTTTTTCTGTTTTTACCCTGCAGCTAGTTGCTGACCTCTGCTGGTCAAATCAATGAAAACAGAAACTCAGCATTCAGGAGCAATATGCATTTAATACGCAGCTTAGAGTGGAAGAACCGCAGATCCAGCATCAGCCACAACATTAGAAGCAACATTAGAACCAACATTAGAACCAACATCAGCCCAACATTAGAACCAACGTTAGAACCAACATCAGCCACAACATCAGAACCAACGTTAGGACCAACATTAGAACCAACATTAGGACCAACATTAGAACCAACATCAGCCCAACATTAGAACCAACATTAGGACCAACATTAGAACCAACGTTAGAACCAACATCAGCCACAACATCAGAACCAACGTTAGGACCAACATTAGAACCAACATTAGAACCAACATTAGGACCAACATTAGAACCAACATCAGCCCAACATTAGAACCAACATTAGGACCAACATTAGAACCAACATCAGCCCAACATTAGAACCAACGTTAGAACCAATATTAGGACCAACATTAGAACCAACATCAGCCACAACATCAGAACCAACGTTAGAACCAACATTAGGACCATTGACAGGAAACAGCCTGAAGATGATTTAACTACAGGTTCTGTTTCGTAAAACATTTGTTCTATCTGTGAAAATGCAAAAACTGGAGATTTCACAGGAGTTTTTTATTACATCTGGACCACTTTAGACCAGGTCCAGATCAAAAACCTGTGAGTTTAGGTGGGTCTAATGTGGAATAGATTGTCATGCAAAGGCTAAAGACCCTTTAAAACATCATTTTTGGTGAGGAAAGCCATTATTTTTATGTTAGAATGTAAAAACATGAAGATTACATCCATCTATGTTCAACCAATGATCAAAATAATGATACTTTACTCGTCTTAAACATCTGAAATTGTCCAAACAGGACAAAGGAGGAAACTTAAAATCCTGAATTCTGAGTTAATTTAATTTAACTACCAAAGTGTGATAAGAACGCGGGGCTGCACAGTGGTGTAGTGGTTAGCACTTTCACCTTGCAGCTAGAAGATCCCTGGTTCGCGTCCCGGCTTTCCCGGGATCTTTCTGCATGGAGTTTGCATGTTCTCCCTGTGCATGCGTGGGTTTTCTCCGGGTACTCCGGCTTCCTCCCACAGTCCAAAAATATGCTGAGGTTAACTGATTATTCTAAATTGCCCGTAGGTGTGAATGTGAGAGTGATTGTTTGTCTCTGTATGTAGCCCTGTGACAGACTGGTGACCTGTCTAGGGTGTCCCCTGCCTTCACCTGAGTCAGCTGGGATAGACTCCAGCCCCCCCATGACCCTAGTGAGGATTAAGAGGTGTATAGATAATGGATGGAGTGTGATAAGAACCAAAACACAGAATATCATGTAAATATTTACAAAAGTGATGACAAAGAAATATTAAATATATCAAACTAAAATAAAAAACAGCCTAATTTTCATATTTTTTGCGCAACACATTGCTATTATTTCATTTAATTGCAAATTGTTGGTATTTTTTGTGCAAATTGAGTCTCAGATGTCTCAAATCCAGCAAAAAAAATTAAAAATAAAGTAAATTTCACACAATATTAAGTTGATGCAACATTATTACGTCAACACAACCCTTTATAACAATGTTTGCAGCTTAAATAGTTGATCTAAAACATTAAATTAGCATTTTTAAAATGTGGAATCCCGTATTTCATTAAATTATGTGAGTGAAGAAGTCTGATACTGATTTGTCATGAAATGATTTGCAGAGAAAATGAAACTAACACAAACTGCGACACAAATTTTACTGAAATTCTCTATTTATGTTTTACATGTTTAATTAGAAGAGAACGTTCCAACATTTATCCTTCAGCGTTCACTACTGGCGACATTCAACCAACCAATTTATTTTATCAGTTTTAAAAACAAATCAATACAGATAATTATAAATAAACTGAATATAACGCCTGATAATGGCAATACAGTAGCTTGTTGTTGTGATAATATGAATGATTGTCTTTAATATTCACCGATGTTCCGTCTGCTCCTTTCTAAAGTGCAGATTAAATGTCGAATTATTGCTTTTAATGCTGAAAGTTTTCATCTTTCTGTTTCCCCTGGTTTGTTTTTCTGTGTTTTCTAGAAAAGAAAACATTTAAAATGTGACTCATGGAGGTTTTAAAGCTGAATTTCAGGATGCAGACGCCTTTAAATGAAAACAATTCATATTTTCTGAGATATTTTAGGATTCTTCATCTTTTCTGTCTGTTTCTGTGTTTTCAGTGTTTTGCAGTCTTTGTCCAGGAAAATGTTTGAAAATGTTGATAACAATCACTACGATGGGGAAAAAAAAAAACACAAACTAAAGGCAACTATTAAAGAGAATCTTGATATTTTAAATTAAGAATTTATATTTTGATGAAAATGAATATTGAATATTTAAGATCAACTATTTTAAAAAAGGCCGATAAACTTTTTTCAGGTGATTGATTATCGAATAAAGTCTGTAAAGTGATGCAGTTTGATGTCTAATCAATAATCTATCTATCTATCTATCTATCTATCTATCTATCTATCTATCTATCTATCTATCTATCTATCTATCTATCTATCTATCTATCTATCTATCTATCTATCTATCTATCTATCTATCTATCTATCTATCTATCTATCTATCCTTGCAGAAAAAGCGCGGTCACGGTGCGTCATGACGTCTCAAGTCCATCTACTGTGCGTGCACGCCCTGTTGCTTTCAGGTGCTTCAACCAAACTCCGACCTTCGAGGCTCAAATCTAACAGCCATCCTCTCTAAATTTCTTTCATTTTTAACTTTAAAATCATTTTTTTCCCCACAGTTTTCAACCAAATTCTACATTTTATAATAAAATGTGTTTTAAAAGAGCTTCATAATCAACATTAATCAATGTAAATTTGTCTTAATATTAGAATTTCATGCAGAATTTCTCTTGAAAACTTCATTTCTGTGCTACAGAGCATGGAAATGAGAATTATACAGTTCTATAATTAAATTCAAAATGTTTGCAAAAGCAAATTGACAATTTATTGGATTAGAATTTATTTTTTTCAGTGTTTGAATTGAGCTAAAACCCCAAACATTCAGTTAACATTATTCATTTTTAGTTAATTGAGTTTTTTTTGTTGTTGTTGTTATTTATGGGACGTTATGAGTAATTTTTTCTCTCTCTCAGCAGCACCTGCATCTCCTCTCCTGGACTATTAAAACAATTAGTGACCCAAATTATGATGAAATAAAATGATTATTATTAAAATTGAAATGAGCATTATTAACTGATAAGATGCATTTTTATATCAATGTAAATACAAATATATTTTTCCTTTAAAATATCTATTTTAAATAAACGAGGATTTTCAATGAACAAAATACAAATGCAAACATCCATTAATATAATACAAATTTAGTTTTATATTTAGTTTGTTAAAAAATTTAGTCATAAATAAATAAATAGTTTGATTTTACATAGAATAGATTTCTATAATTTTGTCAGTGATTTTATTCAATTAAAATATCTTATTTTTTAAATAAACTATATTGTGATCTTTTTGTACAAGCTAAATGTAATTATTAACATAAATTTAAATATATTACTAAATGTACTAGTCCATAAATAAATAAATAAATAAAATGATGTTTTTACAGAAATAGATTTGTAAATAATTTTACTTATTTGTAAATATTTTTATTCTTAAAAATAACTATATTACGATTTTTTAAAAATAAACTAAATCTAAATGTAAACATAGGTTTAAATATATCACATGCGCTTTTACATTTACTTTTATACTTCGATTATTAAAAAAATATTATATACACACACACACATATAAAATTGTAGATCTTTTTTAACCTGAAAGATACATACATAGATATATAATTTTATAATATATAAACATAAATTTTTATTGTTAATAATTTTGTGTGTTAAAAAAAGGAAAATGTTTATTTTTTATTAATTTTGAAGCTTTGATTTTCCGACGGCCTCTGAAGGCAGCAGCGGACGCGCGCTCCCGGCGGCCCCGAGGACCTGTCAGTTGCAGAAAGCGGGACCCTGAACGCAGCATCCGGACTCAGTGGAACCGCGGCTCCGGTTCGGTTAACGTCCGTTAAAGTCCGACCGAAAACGGTTTTTAATGTTTTTTTTAAACGGTAGAAGTCGCCGTTTGAACTTGTTCTGACTCTTCTAACGGTCCGGGCTTCACTTCTGACCTCCGCCGGGATGCGCGGCTCGGCCAGCTAACGTTAGCCGCGCAGCTAGCATCGGTGCTCGGGCACAGAAAGTAGCGTCCGCTGCGTGGGAGTCCGAACCCGGCCAGACATGGAGAAACTCAGGGAGCGGCTTCGATACCTCCAGGACCCGCACCTGGTGGCCCGTTTCCAGCACTTCTGCGGGGTTCGGGGGACGTTTTCTCGGAGCGGCGCGGGCAAAGCAGCGGACCAGACTCCGCCGCTCAACAACGGGGCTCTTCACCATCACAGCGCCGGGGAAAGTGACGGAGACAACTCGGCCGTTACCGGAGCCGGAGAGGGGGAGAAGCCGACGGGGGTCCGGAGGAGAATCGCGGATTTAAACCTCAAGGAAGGCAGCGAAAGTCCTCCGCAGAACGGGGCGGCCGGGGGGGCTCCGGAGCTCCGCGAGGAGAACGGCAGCGAAGCCCCGGTGAAGGTGAAGCCGCTCCGTAAGAACTCTCTGACGGGCGACGCTGGGCAGGAGTTCCTGATCCAGAACCGGTTCCTGTACTACATGTTCACGCTGGGGACCGAGCTGGGCAACGAGTCCTTCTACATCACCTTCTTCCCCTTCATCATGTGGAACGTGGACGTGTTCATCAGCCGGCGGCTCGTCATGGTCTGGGTCTGGGTCATGTATCTGGGCCAGTGCACCAAGGACGTGGTCGGCTGGTCCCGGCCCGCCTCCCCGCCGGTGGTCAAGGTGGAGATGTTCTACAACTGCGAGTACAGCATGCCGTCCACACACGCCATGTCCGGAACCGCCATCCCCTTCTCCCTGTTCCTCCTCACCTACGGCCGCTGGGAGGTAAGCAGCACCGGGACACCGAGAACCGGGGGGAACCGGGGTTACCTGGGTTACCGGGGGTAGAAGGTTGGGTCAGCAGAAGTGGAGCAGTTCCTCCTGGTTTGCACGAAAAAGAAGAAGTTGCTTTTGAGTCATTTCACAACTTTTCTTCTACTTTTTCTCATGCAAAAACTCAAAACTGAACTCAGAACCAAACCAGATGTTTTCATCCAGCTGCTGCTCACATCTGTATCCTGAACCAAACTATCAGAAAATCCACCTGCATCACAATCTGGACTCAATCTGGCAAAATAGCTGCTGAATAGTTGGTGTTAAATTACGCAACCAAATGATTCATCATAATGTAGTTTTTTAACATTTGCACATCTAACATCAACATCTAGACCCCTTTAAACACCAGAGTCTGTTTCCTACCAATGATTTCACATGAATATTTAGTCAAAATATTTAAAAACTGGAACTTTGTCTTGTATTTTTTGCCACACATTAAATTTTACTGAAGTTAGAGCCTCAAACGTTGGTGAAATGTCATCCAAATGCTCAGTATTTAATCATGGTTCTATCTGCTGGACTGATGAAGTTCTGAGGATCAGAAATGATGGAAAAAGTCCATTAAAATGTGATAAATCTGGACCCACCTCTGTGGACTTCAAGAACCTGGAACTCTGGAAGTATTCACAGTATGAAGGCAGAACTCTGATCATTAATAAAGTTACTGTAGATGTAGAACCAGCTGAGTCTGAGAAGGTCAAGGGGAAGTTATTCTCAGATTTAGCAGATTTTAAAAGGGATAATTTCCTGAAAAGACCAACACAACATGAATAATAAATGGAAAATCTTTGGCTTTTAGATGGATGTTCAGACAGAACAACAGATTAAAAGACGTTGCCTGAAGTTCAGGTTGATTACGATGGACTTTTTTTTACCATTTTCTTCCAACCAGCAGAACAAATATTAATTGAAACTCCAAAAATGCTCTTTGGTGCAAAACTCAACCTGTCAGGAGAATAAAATTTCCATCTAAACATTTCTAATAAGAAACAGGCGGATTGAAGTGAAAGTATAAACACAACCTCACATAAATACCAACATAAACACATTTCCCAACGTTTAAGAGACAATTTAACTTTTCAAACATCCTGCAGACAAAAACACCAACTCTTTTAGAGACTCTTTACCGTCGACTGATTTGTCGCCGGACCTGTGATCCTTTATTTCGTCTCACCTCCGTCACCATGTCAACACCGGAGAACAAGAGCCGAGCGCCAACTGCTGCCACCAGATCACCGAGACTTTGTCCTCCGAGATCATTAACAGTTAATGGGTGGTCGGCTGGCTGGGTTCAGTGACAGCAGACCGACACATTTACCCATTTATATTTATGGTTACTGTGAAGAAGTCAGAGTCAAAATGGACATACCAAGAGTAGAAGTCTGGAAAAAGAAGTTTTTTTGGACTCTATACAACTGTACAGATCAATGTAATCAGGTTTTAGACCATTGGTTGGACAAAATAAACAACTCCATTTGGGTTTTAAGGCAAAAAGAGACTAATCTGTTGTTAAATTTTAGCCTGAAGACAACATCGAGGCGGCTCTGCACATATAATACCAACATCTAGACTCTTATAAACATTGTGTTTCTGTTTCCTAGCAACGAGTCCATGTCAACATTTAGTCAAAAATATCTAAAAACTGAAATTTTGTGTTCTAATGCTTTCTATGCATCAGATTCTCCTGATGTTAGAGCCACAAAAGTTGGTGAAATGTTGACCAAAGACTGTATTTTAGTAGAAATATGGATATATCCATTTCTATACACTTACAGGAACTTAGGGTTAGAGTTTGGGCTCTTTCCTTCATTTTCAAGGGGCAATATTTAATCATGTTTGTCATTTTGACCAACTTTGAGTCATTTTGGAGGATTTTATGTGATTTTGGACAAAGTTCAACTCATTTTGGACAGATATTGTTTGTTTTTTGGTCAAATTTCAAGTCAGAATATCTACAAACACAAACCTTGTCTTGCCATACTTACCTCACATTGAATTCTACTGATGTTTGAGGCCTCAAAAGTTTGTGAAATGTCGACCAAAGACTGTATTTTTGGTAGAAATATGGATCCATCCATATATAAACACTTACAGGAACTCTCTGGGGACACAATACCAACTTTGATTGGGAATTTTTCACTTTCTTTCATTTTTAAGGACCAATATGTAATTATTATTGTCAATTTGAACAATTTTGAGTAATTTTATACCGGGTTTAAGTCATTTTTGGAAGTGTTTATGTGATTTTTGACAGATTTCAAATAATTTTTGACAAATTTTTGTGATTTTGAACAGATTCAGAGTCAAAATGTCTAAAAACTGTTATTTTGTCTTGCCGTACTAACCACACATTTAATTCTTCTGATGTTTGAGGCCTCTAAAGTTGGTGAAATGTCGACCAAAGACTGTATTTTTAGAAGGAAATATGGATCCATCTGTATATATACACTTACAGGAACTTTCTGGGGATAAAATACCACTCTATTTTGAAAATGTGGCACTTTTTCCCATTTTAAAAGACCTGCAATGAAAAATGTGTCCTCTGTCGGATCCATTTCGTCATTTGGATCTGCTAGAAACAATGGCATCTGTGTCCAAAATGGCTTGAAACGAGTCCAAAATGGCTGAAAAATTGTTTAGAAAATGACTCCAAATTTGTTCATGACTCCAAAATTGTCCAGAACTATTCTAAAATTGACCATAGTAACTTGAAACTTGTCCAGAAGGACTCAAAAAAACACAAAAGACTCAAAAAATGTGCAGAACTGCTCAAAAACATCCGCAAAAGGACTCTCGAATAGTTCAAAATGACAAAAAATTATCTAATTTGACTCGTATCTCTATTTGAACGTGTCAAAATATCAAAAAATTGGAATCTTGTCTTTCCAACTTGACACATATCCAATTCTACTGATGTTGGAGGCCTCAAAAGTTGGTGAAATGTCGACCAAAGACTGTATTTTAGTAGAAACTATGGACAAATTGGACAAATTTCTGATCACTGATAGGTTTAAAAGGAATATTGATTAACAGAGGTGAAAATATTTTGTCAGTCTGAGCTAAACACCACCTAGTTAGCTGGATGGACGATGATTCGCATCCTGACGTGTTTCTAACATACTTTGAAGTGTCTCATATCCAACCTTCCGTTTTCCAGCTCAGTTGAAGTCTATAAAAGCGTTTAAAGTGTCCTGAATCAGTGGACTGACATTACGCTGGGAGTCCAGTTTAAACAAGCGTCTCTCTGTTGTTCTTTCCTGCATCTCCTCCTATTCACTCAGGAGGAACAACACCTCGTTGTGTCCGGTCTGTAAAGAACAACATCACGTCTGTGGCTTCGCTGCTATTGTCTGAGGAAACAAACTGCACAAAGTCCATCTGATTCTGCAGAAATAACAGCTGAGGGAAAGTTTACATGACGGTTTTATTGTTTTTTCTGTAAATGTGAGGAAGTTGGGACTGAAAATGAAGCACAGCTGAGATAATTAATGCTTAAAAGTACATTTTAGACTTAAAACGCTGGTTTTCTTTGGCCTACATGGCAGCAGGTTGTTGATTTTGGACAAAACATAAAACATACGATACTAGTATCCATGAAAAACACTGAAATTATAGACAAGTTTGTGACCAGATTTGACTCCATAAATCAGCTGAAAGCAAAGAAATATCATAAATTGTCCTTGTTGAACAACAACACGTACAATATTTTCAGCTTTGAGGGAGCAGACGACAAAGACGGAAAGTGGATGAAATCTAAATCCTCCTGTTGATGTTGTCCTCTCTTATTTTTCAAAACCAAAAATACCAACATTTTCTGCCTCTAAAATGCTTTTCTTTGTCATATATGGTTGTAAACTCGGTATTTTGCAGTTTGGACTGGTGGTGTCATAAAAACAAGATATCTGGAGATCTCAATCTAGGTGTTTTTCACAATTTTCTGCTCCGTAACAGTCTTTACTCTGAGCCGGGTATTGAAACGTAAACTGCGTGGGATCCTAGCGTGGTGTGGTTGGAATCACAGCAGAGGTGGGATTGATTTACGCCGCTGGGCCTCCCCGTCCGTCTGCCAGATGAGGAGATAAGAGCCCCGACCTCTGACCTCCGAGTGTGTCGCCCTGAGATAAGCCTGATTCCTGCGTTGTCCTCGCTGTCACCATTCGGCCTCTTTCTGCTCGTCAAACCCACAACACAAAACGATTCCCGTCGAGCCGAATCTATTCAGCGTCTAAAAATGCAAACTGCTCACAGGCTGGAGTGGAGGCAGATAAGACGCCAACCTCTGGCCCACTTTTTGAATCCCATTTAATTATTTATTTTGGTCGTAGAAGACGGGTTTTTTTTTTACTTCGCCCCAACTGGGAAGTCCTGATTTGTTCCCAGAGAGTGTTTTCTCAGTTTAATGACATCTTTACATCCCAGCCACCTCACTGTCTGGATGATGTGACTTTATTGTTATTATCCTCCTTTTTTTTCCATCTTAAATCATCACATTGTAAGACACTTTCTGCTCGACCTTGTCTGATTTCACAATGATTCAAAAATTGTCCAGTTCGACTTCATTTTTACATGTCAAGTACTTACCACACATCAAATTCTACTGATGTTAGAGCCTCAAAAACTGGTGAAATGTCAACCAAAGTCTTTGTTTTTAGTAGAAATTATGGATCCATTTATATCTTATAAGAACTTTTCACCATAGTGTTCACCAAAGATTTTTCACTTTTTTTTCCATTTTCAAGACCCAATAATTAGTCATTCGTGTGATTTTTCAGTCATTTAGGCAAATTTCAAGAAATCTTTGGTTTATTTGAAGTAATGTTGGACAGCGTTGAAGTTAAAATATCTAAAAACTGGAACTTTGTCTTGTCAAACTTTCTACACATTAAATTATACTGATGTTGGAGCCTCTAAAATTGGTGAAATATTGACCAAAGACTGTATTTTAGTAGCACGTATGGACAAATTAGACAAATTTCTGACCGTTGATATGTTTAAAATGTTCACTGTTAGACCTAGCAGCGCAGAATTTTTTGTTTTTTACAGAATCCAGTTACAGCATTCAGTTTAGTTTTACCATTTTTAAAAAAATGAGACATGGAATAAAGTGACTTTTGATTACTGTAAATATTATGATTTTAAGCTCAGATTTGGTTCATTTAACATCACTTTGCAGATGAGTACCATCAGAAAAATAAAAATACCTCGGTCTTCGGTTTACGATCTACAGCATTTTGTTGTTACATTGGAACTGGTTACATGGAACTAGTTGCCAAGTGGAGTGAACGAATACGTTGTCACGCGACGCTATAAGGCTACTTTGTGTACATTCGCCGGTTGTACACCGTCTTGGATTGTGCTGCATTCGCTAACTTTTTGCCCTTTATTATGGCTCCCAAGCTTGATCTGATGGAGTTCCAACTTACAGCGAAAATTGACTTATGTCGGGCCGTAGGCATGGACAAAGTACAAAGATTTTTGAACATCTTTATTTGGTTTTGCATGTATTCATGGAAAGAATGAGCACAGTCACAGTAAGGTACATGTCGAGATCCAGACATTTCATGACTTTAGACAGGACAAAATCAACTTTCAAATTGTTGTTCCGGCCTATGATGTCTTTGAATTAGAAATCTGTGAATCTGGAGGTCGGTGTTGCTTCTCCGTCCCAGAGGAAGACGTCGGAGGAGAAGGGAGGCTTCGTCCTTTACCTCCTATTGTGCTTCGTGGCCGCCTGACGAGGTTTCCTGCTGAAAAGTCTCCTTGGCTGACTTGTCTGAGCAGAGCAGGAATATTTGGCTTCAGATGTTCTGCAGCTCCAAAGCTGAGCCGGTAACTGAGGCCAGATGTGGAAGATGCTGTAATCCAGGTACGAGGGCGGCGGACAGAAAGGAAAAAAGACGTGATGATAAAGTCACAGCAGGGGTTTCTGTGTGATTTCTGGCGTTTTGTCGAAGCAGAACAGAAAACAACCCAGTAAACAGTCTTTGTGTGAGACTTCCTCCTCTGAGCAGGAACATGAGGTGGGAACTCTTTTCCTGCAGCCCTCAATGAGTTTAACATTTCCTAACTCCAGTTTCACATTGTGTGTTTTTAGAGCAGTTTTCCAGAGCTGCCGAGAACTGCAGCCCTTTTGTAGTAACTTAGGTGATGCAAGTTCAACTTTATGTGCTCAGGGGATGCTCACGATTATCAGCGAATCGATTCATTTCCATTAATGATTCAACTAATTGAAAATATATTGATTGCTGGGGCAGAAGGCAAATTAATGCAGGTCAGAAAATGTAGCTGTTGTTCCTGTTAGACCTACTAAAGCGAGCAAAGAGCATTATTTGGGTTAATGTACCATGACAAAGACTTCTGTGACGCTGTCTGTTGTACCTGTTCTATCTACTAAAGCAAGTAATGAGCTTTATGGGGTAAAGCTAGCAGCTGGCCACCATGACAAAGAATTCAGTGACACTTAATGCTCTCTGTTCTACCTACTAAAGCTAGCAAAGAGTGTTAGCGGAGTGAACTACCAATGGGCCACTATGACAAAGACTTCTTTGAGGCTTAATGCTCTGTTGTACCTTTTAAACCTACTAAAGCTAGCAAAGACCATTATGGGGGTTAAACTAGCAACAGGCCACCATGACAAAGACTTTTGTGACACCTAAAGCTCTTTGTTGTACCTGTTGCACCTACTAAAGCAAGGAAAAACCTTTTTAGGGATTGAGCCAGCAGCTGGCCACCCTGACAGAGACTTCTGTGTCGCTTCATGCTCTGTTGTATCTGTTTTACCTACTAAAGCTGGCAATGAGCATTATGGGGCTTAAGGCTGCAACGGGCCACTATGACAAAGACTTCTTTGAGGCTTAATTCTCTCTGTTGGACTTGTTGCACCTAATAAAGCTAGCATGGAGCTTTGTAGGGATTGAGCTAGCAACGGGCCACCATGACAAAGACTTGCATGTTGCTTCATGACCTCCATTTGCCATCATGAACAACCAGGTACTAGAGCTAGCAGAGAGCTTTATGGTGGTTAAGAAAATGGTGAAAAATGTCGATCAGTGTTTCCCAAAATGACTCATTTTGTCCACAACTCAAAGATAATCAGTTAACTGTAATAGATGAGAAGAGAAACTAGAATATAGTCGAATATAGTCTCATTTCAGAAGTTGAAGTCATGGAATTTGGACCGTTTTCCTTATTAAAATTTACTCATGCCGATTAATTGATAATCAAAATAGTTAGAGTTAACAGTTAACCACAGAATTCTTAGTTTTTTGGTGTAGTTTATTGTCTTAAAGTGGTTGAATTGATGAATAACTGGAGTAAAATGTGCTGTTTTATTGTCAGTTTACAGGATTTCTGGTGGTGTAGTTTACTTTTCTCTAAACTTTCTGAGACACTGAGCTGCGAACGTGTGAAGCTGCAGTTTCTCGTCACCAAACTAACAACCCGTAAATAGATCTAGGAGTAATTAGGTCACAGTTTTGGTCCTTTAATGTGGTATTTTGGCACTCAAACGCAAGACGGAAACTCACAGCTTTGGTTTTGAGCGAAGCCTCAGCTCGGTCCTGCATTGTGTCCTGGCAGAGCTGCAAGTGAAACACAGCAAACCCTGAAATCTGTGAGGTTTCCGTGTGGATGTATGTATTTCCAGCCAATGTCTAGCAGTCAGTGGAGCAGCTGTAGAGAACCACAAACCACACAGAAAACACACGACATCCGTCAAACTGAGCACGAATCGACCACCGTGGTTTGGACAACATCGCCACAGGTGGTTTCTTCTCTTTTTTTTTCTGATCTGTCAAGCATCTGAGCGGCTTCACGGTTAATCCTCGCACAGAAAGACGCCTGTTTTCTCAACCTGACCCGGTTTCTGAAGCATGTCACAGCAGAGTTTATAACTGACACTTTAAACTGAGGCCTGTTGGTTAAACAGACACCTGCAATAGAGTCTCAGGAATCTGCTGAAACCACACAGTCGCATATATTCAATGCCGCAGCTTGATTTCATCCTTGAAGAATCTAAATGGCTCAAATATAAGTGCTCTAGGTGCTTTTTTCTTATTTTTCCTCACTATTTTCTCAGTTTTCTCATCTAAAATCTTGGACCTTGATGAAAACAAAACAGCCATGAAGTAGTTACAAATCCATGAACAAAAAAGGCAAACGTTTAATTTTTTATCAGTCATTATGACTCTGCTCATCATCAGTAGAAAGATGTTTCACCATGCTGAATGTATCTTCCAACAACTTGCTCCTCTGGTCACTGTTTCTGAGTCATGCTGCATTTATTTTATTCATCCAGTATGCTCTATTTTCCTCTCAGTCTAAAATTGTCTAAAATTACGTGAAACTTATCCAGAGTAACATAAAATTTCAAAAATTACAAAAATTTTTGTCTAAAATAACTTCAAAGTCACATAAGTTTGTCCAAATTGACTTGAAACTTGTCTAAACTAACCCAAGCAATGTCCAAAAACTGTCTAAAATTACTTTAAACTCATATAAAATGACCAGAAATGAGTACAAAATGAGGATTTTCAAGTTATTTGGGGAACATTTCCAGCTATTTTGGGCATCTTTGAATTCTATAGGTGTTACATACAGTTAAATCCTAAAAAAATATAATAAAGTTTTTTTTTAACATATAAAAAAAAAGACCTGAAATCAGCATATACAGCATTGTTCCAGGTGTCTACAGGTGTTACAATCAGTGCTTTATAAAGCAGAGTATCTCTACATACTGTAGATATTTAACTATTTATATTTTAATTTATTTTCTGTGCTCATTTCCTGTCTGCTTTGTTGAAACACTGCCTGCAGTTCAGCCAAAAACTCAGAATTTTTGTCACAGGACTGTTGGTCACGGCTGAGTCACTCATGATTTCTCAATTACGATAAAAAAGTGCAGAATTTTTTGTTTTTTACGGTACCTGGTTCGAGCAATCTGTTGTTTTTTTTTTTTGCAGTTTAAGAAAAACCACATGTAGAATAAAGGGATTTGCATGAAATATCTAGATTTTAAGCTGACTCGTCTGAACAGAGCAGATGAGTAGTTCAAGGACCGTCCGAAAGTAGTCTCAGGTTCTGTCAAATTATTGTTTTTATTTGATATTTTACTTGATAATAGACAGTTAAACACACTTTAATGTATTTATTTTATAAACGGATGAGACCAAATGTTAGTTCCTACAATCCCTTTATTCTGTCTGCTCCATGAAAACCAGGAGTTTTGTGAATCTGCTGCTAACAGATAATAATATATTACATAAATAATTAGCTAAAAAAATTGAACACAAAAGTTAAACTCAGTTAAAGATACGCAGCAGTAAAGCATGTAAATGATTTTATTTGTTTTTCCGTGACGCACACGTCCAGAATAAATGTTATCTCTGTTCTGTCTGATAAAGTTTTTCTGCAGCTGCTGTTCGTCACATTTCAGTTTGTTTTGTTTCAGTTCTGCACAAACTCTGGTTTCACAAAAGAATCTGACTTTTTTACAACAACTATTTATTCAACTAGATAAGAAGAAAACAAATAATACAAGGACACCAGGGTTCAGGAAGGTTCTGACAGTTAAACTAAAATCACGTTTTATTGCTGAAAAATACTGTTATTGTAGATATCATTCTATATATAGACAGTATTGTTGCTCTACAGTCTCCTAAATGTACAAAATAATTATTTCTATTTCCTGTTATATTGAGATTTTAGATATGCAACTAATTTTTCCACATTTTTGCACACTGCAAATTACATATTGCAATATTATTTTATTTTGTTACTTAACTCTAAATGCTCTGTGCATTTTCTGTGAATAGTTTTTGTACCTGAAATGTTTTATGTTCAGTCGCAGATCATTCTAGTCTGTGATAGCAGCAGCTGTGATTTAATATCTCGGAATTTCCTGGAAAAAAAAAACAATAATCTTTCTAAAACAGGGGTGTCCAACATGTGGCCCGTGGGCCAAAACCGGCCCTCCAGAGGGCCCAATCCGGCCCACACGACGGCTTTGTCATTTTATGGTCTTGTTTGTGTAATTTTTTGTCCCATTTTTGTCCATTTTTTTTTTTGTTGCATTGTGACTTTTTTGTCTAATTTTTTGTTTTGTTTTGTGTTGTCTCATTTTTTTGTCATTTTGTTTCTCGTTTTTGTAATACTTTGTCTATTTTTTTGTCTTTTTTTTGCCTGACTTTTGTTGTTTGTCTCTTGTTTATGTTGTTTTGTTTCTTTTTTGTCTCATTTGTGTCGTCTATTTTTTGGTCATTTTGTTACTCGCTTTTGTCATTTTTTTGTCTCGTGTAATTTTTTGTCTCATTTTTGTCCATTTTTTGTGGCTTTCTAACTTTTTTGTCTAATTTTTTGTCTCTTTTTTGTATAGTTTCATGTCGTTTTGTGTCTCGTTTTTGTAATTGGTCATGTTTTTGTTGTTTTGTCTTTTTTTCTCTGACTTGTCGTTTTGTTTCTTGTTTTTATTGTTTTGTGTTATTTTTGGCTCATTTTTGTTGTCTATTATTTTTGTTGCTTTGTTGCTTTTTTGTGTCTTTTTTGTTTTTTCATCTCGTTTGTCTATTTTTTTGTCATTTTGTGTTTCATTTTAATAATATTTTGTCTTGTTTTTGTTTTTTTTGTCTGACTTTTGTCATTTTGATAAAAAAGTAAAATACTAGTTCCAGATACATTTCTGTTACAAATCACTGTTGACACCTTATAATAGGAAAACATAACAACAAATCCACCAATAGAGCAGTTAAACTTGATTCTAGTTCAGTTTTAGCATCTATTATTTCAGCATTTTGTCATAAAACTCCAAACAAAAGCTCTGTTATCTAAATGAGTGATAATTTCTAACGTCAGGCGGTAAAATGTGAATTATTCAAGCTGTATTTGCAGCTGTTGGAGGAACAACAGGAAACCTGGAGAATAAAACAATGCCTCCATCTAACAGCTGATGCCTGGTGTCCCCTGAAGGCTGCTGTAATTTAATTCTGGTGTCTGAGAGGAAACCTGAGCTTCTTCATGACACTGAGGCCACAAGAACAACAAAAGGCTTTTAGTCAAACCTCAGCAGCTTCATCTGTCGCTTATTTTCTCTGAACCTGACCTGAACGATGAGTCTAGACTGAACGTATCTGCAGCTGCCTCGATCACTGGATAACATTCGAGGGTTTAAAAAACAAAATATCCTCGAATTTTTAAATACTGATCTCTAACGTATAACAAAGTCAGAAAAATAAACCAAATCTAAACTTAAAATCCTGACATTTGCATTGATAACGCTAGCAAGCTAATGTTGAGACGGTATGTTTAGCATGTAGATTGTTCACCTTCTTAGTGTTAACGTGCTAAGTAGGTCTTTGTGAGTCTGTCTGTGCTACCATGCTAATGCCAGCAAGCTAACACTGTGCTTGCAGTAACTATACTAACAAGCTAATGTTTACAAGGTATGTCTTTAGCAAGTATATTGTTCACCTTCTTTATGTTAGCATGCTAACGAGGTGTTTGTGAAGCTTTTTTTTGCTATCATGTTAATGCCAGCATGCTAACACTCTGTGATTGCAGTGACAATGCTAACAAGATAATGTTTAGAGGTCATGTTAAGCAAGTAGATCACAGACTTTGCTACCATGCTAACTAGGTCTTAGTGAAGCTTTAACTGATTTTAAAGACATTATTTTGTTGCTTTTCCATATTTAAACAACCAGAGCAGCTGTTTTTCATGTCGAGCGCCGTTGCTGCAGGTTGAGTGTTGAGTTTCACATCGTCACATGTCAGTCTTATGGCCTCGAATTCAATTTTAAGCCTCATTTTCATGTGACAAAGATCAAAACTGAAGAAAACAAATAATCTGAGTCACATGAAGAAAAGAAAGAAGCTGCAGTCTGAGCACTTTTCTGCACCATTTCCACTTCTCTCCTTGCTTTTTAAGTCAAATTTGGGGCTATTTATTCAAAACTTATTTTTATTCACCATTTCTTTTAATTTTTACCTCACAGCTCTTTTTATTTTTTATTAAACCTCTGTATGTTTCTATATTTCTTTTTACATCCTCCTCCTGATAAAGTTCTCTGCTGCAGTCCGTCTGATAAGGAAACAGCAGAACAGCTGAAATATTTATGAGGTCATCGGAGTCGCAGCTCATCAGCAGATAATTGTCTCCTGAACATCGGCACAAACCCAACAAAGTGTTTTTATTGTGGCTTTAATCAGCGGAGCGATAAAAACCTGAGATCAGTTCACAGAGTTCTCATCAAACAGTATTTAAATGTTTTTATTACAGGACGGCAGGACTTCCTTAAAGGTTTTTGGTGTTGAATGTTTTTACTTAAAAAATGTGATTTTTCCTCAAACTTGCGATGTTTAATGCAGGAATTGTTGTTATAATGTAAAAAAATAAATAAATAAATCAAACATTTGCTTCTTGAAACTCCTCAGATGTAAAGATTTATATAATTTCACTGTAAATTCAACCATAGGTTCCAACATTTATCCCAACAAAACATTTGGTGATTATTTATAGTTTCTATTATTAAAGATGAACAACAGCAAAATAAAAAATAAAATAAATTTACACACAAACATAAAGAAATGATTTCATGTTGATTCATCAAATAAATCTGGAGATTCTCAGGTTTCCAGGTCGTCGTGTTTTTGTCGTATGAACGTTTATGTATGTAGCATGTAGCGTGTTGTTCACCTGTACATATGTGTGTTGTTGTACAGACGTGTGTTGTTGTACAGACGTGTGTTGTTGTACAGATGTGTGTTGTTATACAGATGTGTGTTGTACAGATGTGTGTAGAAGTGTTTGTTGTGTAGTTGTGTAGTTGTGTAGCTGTGCTGACGTTGTGTTTTGTTGTGTAGTTGTGTAGCTGTGCTGACATTGTGTTTAGTTGTGTAGCTGTGCTGACGTTGTGTTTTGTCCCTCCTCAGTACCCGTCCTCTCTGGGGTTCTGCTTGGCTCTGAGCTGGTGTCTGCTGGTCTGTTCCAGTCGGATCTACTTGGGAATGCACTCGGTTCTGGTGAGTCCGATAACACACAACACACACAAACAAACACAAACAAACACGCAAACACACACAGGTGATGCCACCATCGACACCTGCAGCGTCGGATCGTTCTGAGCTTCTGAGCCGCTGGAAAAACGATCTGAGCTCCAGAACCGTCGGGTTTTAGTGTCACCCAGAGAGAAGCTGTGAAGCTGCAGGAAGACGACACTCAGGAGGAAACAGACCGACAATTCTGGTCTGGAACAAGGTGGACATCAAGAAAAAAATTAACATTTTTAACCGTGATGTTTTAAACAAGTTACTTATTTTACAGGTTCTTCCTTTTCTCTGATAATAGCTAATAACATCACAGAAAAAAGTATTAATTAAGGATTGAAAAATTATATTTTTTAAACTGTTATTTGACAGACTTTCCTGTTTTGTAAGCTTCACATAATATCTTATAACATCGCTGGAAGCATGCAATAATTTAAATATTAACCATTAAAAAAAACACACCACAACTTGATGTCCACAACAAAAAAAAATATGCATGTTTGTAAGTTGTAGTTCTTCCTTTTACATCATTTGACTGTAAAATTACTCAATATTTACTCTAATTAAATGAGTAAAGAAAAATCATAAATATGTGCAAAAATTTGAAAGAAAAATAATGGATTTTTAGGACTGAAAAATAGTAAACAAGGAAAGCACTCAGAGCGCAGTTCTCCTGCAAGGCTGCTCAGTCGTATCGTTTCCGACAGATGAAGTCTTTAATAAAAAAAGACGTTGCGCTGAGCACAGGCATGTGTTCTGCATGTGTACGTTATGTACGGATACCGAATCACGTGACCTAAATATGTAGCGGGCGGCGGGAATTGATGGGACTCAGAAACACTAGAGCTGGTCAGATTAGCAATTTCTGGTTTCCGGATATTTGGGCCTAATGAATGACGATCATCCAAATATTCGGCTCGTCTGGGGAGGAGGCAAAAATGACACCTTTACCTATTAAGTATTAACAATATTAATATATATAAATTAGACAGATAGTGCAAAACAGTGGCATATATTTACATGAACAGACATTCCCGAGTATTCGGATCTCAAAATTAATATTTGGATTAGGGCTGGCCTAAACCTAGTTTCTGGGCTCCGGATGTTCGGCCTCGATTAATGACGAATATCTGAATAGTCGGTTCGGTTCATAACATCCGACATGAGGGACAGACGAATTGACGAGTCGAATACCGATCGTGCGACATCGTCGGGGGGTGTGGGGCTTGCAATCCGAATATTTGGATCTCAAATTAAATATTCGGATACCACTGTCATGATCAAATATTCGTATATTCAGGAACCAGCCCTAATTCGGATATTCAAATCCAGCCCTAGGAAACACCCGCACAATTTAATTAATTGTTCCTTGTATCAGTTCTGATGGATAAATCCTGATAAGTCCTCAGCGGTAGATTTGTAGTAGGATCACAATCATGTGATCGTCAGCAGGCAGCTGATGTAGTGTTCACTTGTTGCCATAGTTACAGTGACGCCGTGCTGCTATCTGGCAATAATACAGAAATCTTTAACAATTCCATGGATCCAGACTATAAGCTGCTTCGCTGCTAAAATCTAATCACTTGGTCCTTGTGTCATTTCTGACCTTCCCTGAAAATTTCATCCAAATCCGTTTGTCCATTTTTGAGTAATGTTGCTGAGAGACAGACAGACAGACCAACACCGATCCTCACATAACTTCACGTTGCTTAGTAATTATTATACATGCAATTATTTTACAGGTGCGTGTCACTGTTTCCACCAGCTTTGCATTTTTAAAACTATTCTCTGTCGCCATTTCTGCCAGATTTTCAGAGTTTTTTTTCACAGACTAATTTTTAACAGTGTATTCTATAATTACAGACGTAAACAGACTGAACTTAGAAATTTACTTCTGAACATTTGTATCAATATCTGTAGCAAAATCAGTCTTAAGTCAAGGCCCGCTTATTCTCTTTTTTCATCCCAGAGTTCGTCTGTTTTGGCAGAAAATCAGCTTGGATTAATTTGCTCTCTTCATTTTCTTCACTAAAAAATCTAGAATCTGTGAAAATGTAAAACACTTTCTTATTGTGAAAGTTTTCCTGTTGGTGTTTAACTGGAGTTTACACCCTATGTAGATTTCAGGTGAGTTCAGATGAAAACCAACATTATGCTGAGCTCTGAGTGAGGAACAAAAAGCTACGCTGGATTCTGTGAAGGACTGTAAAGCTGTAACAGGAAACCGTCCAGTCTGTTGATCTTCAGCTGGAGGTGAAATCTGAACTTTAAACTCCAAACAAAGATTCTCCTCAGTTCAAACCAGCACGAAGCAGGAGAAACCCTGCTTTTCTCTATCAGCTGTTTGCTGACGAGACTTCATGGTTATCTGGGAGCGTTTTCAGGAACCAAAGTTCAGAAGAAACTCATATTAGAGCTGCAACATGCAAGAAATCCAGCAGAAAGTAGAGAAAGGAGCTGAAAATGATCAGATCTGAACTGTTTCTGCTGCTGATTCAGAAAAAACACAACTAATCCACAAGAGAAATCATAACTTTATTAAAAAGACAATCGTAGGTTAAACATGACCAAGAAACTGAACGAGGAAAAGGAAGGAAACTCTAAAATAGAGGATTTTATTTATATTTATAGTAGTTTCTTTACAGTTTACAAAATATTCAGCACACTTTAACTTCCTACAATTAAACGATCATCCTCAGCTGCTATGTTGCTAAAAGAAAACAGCCTGTGTCAATAAAATCACTTGGTTTCAATTAAATCTAACATTAAAAGCCCTTTATTTCTGTTTTTTAAGCAGCCACACCTTTAATTATTCACAACTTCTAGCCTGAATACAAATTGGTTTTATATAGTCGTCATGATCGTTTTTCCCCTGCAGAGCTTCTGTTTGGTTTTTAGCCAAATCTGTCTGAGCTGCTGCAGGAACTGATGGAGACTAGAAGCTTCCACTGATACATGTGAGGTGTTTAGGGAACATCTGTAAATTATAGTGGCTATTGATGAGCAGATGTTCAGCTAGAGAGGAGTTTTAGATGCACTTTTACATGTACAAACAAACTAAATGAGAAAAACTAAACACCGCACATGAAGATTTAGTTGCAAAAACAAACACAATATCAGTTGCAAAGCTACACAATTTATTGATAATCCATCACTAGTTTAACTTTATTAAATTAATTACCATCACTGACTGCAATATTGTGAAAGAAACCAGCTCATGTAGATAAAATCACCTGGTTTCAGGTAAATCTGACACTAGAAGACCTTTTTTTCAGTATTTTTTTCTGAGCTGCTGCATAACTGATGGCGACTAAAAGCTTCTCTGTGCATAGCTGCTTGTACTACAGCCTGAATTTGGGGCGTTTAGGGAACATCTGTAAATTGTAGTGTCTATTGATGAGCAGATGTTCAGCTAGAGAGGAGTTTTGGATGCAATTTTACATGTAGAAATAAACTGAACAAGAAGAACAAAACTCAGAAAATTAAGATTTAGAAACAAACAAGCAAATCAGCTGCAGGGCTTCACAGTTTATTGATAATTCATCACAAATTTAACTTCCCACAATTCAATTAACATCCTCAGCTGCAATATTGATAAAAGCAACCAGCTAATGTTGATAAAACAACCTGTTTGAAGTAAATCTGACTTTAGAGCACCTTTTTTCCAGTGTTTGTCTAAACAGCTGCAGTAACTGATGGAGACTAGAAGCTTCTCTGTGCACAGCTGCTTCTACTGCAGCCTGAATTTGAGGCATTTAGGGAACATCTGTAAATTTAAGTTTCTATTGATAAGCAGACCACTGAAAAGGAAGATTTAGTTGCATAAACAAACACAACATCAGTTGCTTGGCTGCGAAATTAATTAAATATTCATGACAATTTCCCATAAATAAATAACAGTCATACACTGCAGTACTGATCTGTAAAATGCTCGCTCATTGAAAATAATCACCTGGTTTTAGGTAAATCTGACATTACATTTTTTCACTGTTTTCAAACTAGTTTGAAAAGGTAAAAAAAAACTAAATCATTTGGCATTTTTCAGTCCTGATATAAATACATTTTCCTTCATAAAACATCAAATATATGTAAAACAATTGTGTATTTGCCTGATTTAATTACAATGAAAAGTAATTTTATGGTCTAACCTTTCTCTAAATATATCTGTAATTTAACAAAACAGGGAAAATTTGTAAAATTTAACAAATGTAAAAAGAGTAAATTGTTGAAAAAATTACAGTTTAGAACGTTTTAAAAATCTTTGTTGAGTTTTATATTCTATTTTTAGATTGCACTGTTTAATTTTAATGTTCTGTTTGTCTTTTTAATTGTTTTAAATGTTTTACTGCCTCCAAATTTCATTACATTGTTGTCCGACTTTAATATAATGACATTAAAACTACTGATACTACAACTATTATACTGAAATATGAAGGATGATGAAGGAAGAGGCATTTCTGAGCATTTTTCTCCACATTTTGAACCTCTGTCTTCACTATATTCTGGGTTTTTAGCATCAGACTGTGTCTAAAGATGGATTTAAAGCTCAGTGTTGCAGCATCTGACTAGTCTTAACGACTAGTTAATCCAAAAATGAAGAGGTGAGGCTGAAGCGGGTTACAGACTGTTCTTATGATGGTACCAAGCTGTCATTTAAAGCAGCCATGCCCTCAATTATGCACAACTTGTAGCCTGAATACAAATGAAACAGGTTTTTTTCAGGAAATCAGCCGAACTGTTGCAGACTTTGTTTGGTTCGGAGCCAAACTTCAGCTCTGACTGATGTGGAGGAGGCGACATGCTGAGGCTTGATGTTCTGAAGCTGCTTTATCAGCAAGATTTCATCGTGGAAATCTTGCTGAGGAACATTTCTACCTGCAAAAACTTGCTCCAGCGTCTTTTATTTGCTGCTCTCACGGTGGCAGAACAGACGCCCTGCAGCTTTACAGGATTTATCAGAGTCTTAGAGGAGTTTCTTCACCCATAAACCTCTTTCTAGTCGTAACTAACCAGCAACCATTGTCATGTTGACTCCGTCTTCATCATGCAAATAGCTAGAAATGAGTTTACGCAAATCTTTTACTGGTCAAAGAAGGAAAAACGAGAATTACAGCTGAGTTATTCCATCTCAAATAATCAAATTTCCTCTGCTTAACAATCTGCATTTTGCAATTTGCATGAAACTTTTATATCCTAAAGTCTGGGTACCTGATTTTGAAACTCTGAACCTTCATAACTCAATTTTACAGACGACACCCTACTCTGTTTTTCTAAGTAGAGCAGTGTCAAAAAGTTGGGGTTTCTTTCTGCTCAACAATCTCTGATTTGCTTGAGTTTTTTTTATCATAAAGTCTGGATATTTAAAATGGTGTCTCTGAAATTTAAGCTTCTTTTATCAAATACTTTCTAAGATAATTTTCAAGAAAAAAAGTGGTCGATCCACTTTCAACAGGTTTTTCACATGTTGAAATTTGAGGCTGAACGAAAATATTTCAGGAACTATTAAAGATAAAAACCTGAAACTTTCACAGTTATTTCTCATCATGACATTGATTTAGAAACTTAAATATTGGACAAGTAGATCAAATAATCTTTGATTATGGGTGAGTTGAAATTAGACTGTCTTTCAATATTTTTGTTTTTGTGCTAGAATTTCATCATACACACTCAGTGAATTATGAAAGTTCAGTTAAGATAACTTTCTTTTACTTTTATTGAACAACTATTTCAGATGACGCCAAAATTGCACAGATAGCTTTTTCAATTTCCACAGTTTATGTTTTGAAAAAAGTTTCAAGTAAATCAAAGATGGTCGAGTAGAAGAAACCTGATTAAAAAGAAAAATAGAGTTGTGTGTCATCTGCAAATGGGAGTTATGAAAGTGAAACAAAAATCATTTTTGTGACCAAATATTTAATATTAAAAGTATTCTATATGTTTGGCTTTGTATTATTGTGACCTGCAGCTACAAATAGTTCAGAAAATATCACTAGTTGACTACATTAGAATTTTTTTGTTACTTTGAGCTCAAAGATGGAACTTTTCATGACTTTTTTTCCATTTTTGTCATATTTCAACTCACACATTATCAGAGATTATTTTATCTAGTCGTCCAATTTTACAGATTCTGACTCAGTGACATGATGAGAAATAAGAGTGGAAATTTCAGGTTTTTAACTTTAATAGTTCTTGAGATGTTGTTCAAACAGAATCAAATTTCAACAGGCGAAGAAATGTGTTGAAAGTGGGTCAACGGGCAATTTAGAAAAATTACCACTGAAAATATTTGATAAATGAAGCTAAAATTTCACAGATACCATTTTAAATATCGAGAGTTTATGACACAAAGGTTTGGAATGAAGATGAGGTGATGGAGCAGAAGGAAGCTGATTGTTTGAGATGGAATAACTTTACTAATAATTCTGAGCGTGGGTCAGAAACCTGTGTTTATTTTCATTATTTTGGTCGATAAACCTATATTAGAAATAAATCTTCTGGTAAATTATTCCCAGCGTTGTTTCAGCTGCTTCAGCGGTTCTTCAGTCCACATGTCGTCACATTAACACCGTTTGGGGGTAAATTCTCTCTAAATGATGTCAGCTGTTGGGGGCTGGGCTGTCTGTCACCGCGGCAACAGTCCCTGTGGTCGGTGATGGATGTTGTCGTTGGACCGGCGGACGTTGCAGAACGCTGGACGTCATCCAGAACAAAGTCCACATCACAGAGTCGGTCCAGGAACATCTGGAACATCAGAAACATCTGGAACATCTGGAGCATTTCCTCCTCAGATGACCTAGAAAGGCTTCAGGATGATTAATTAAGCTTTAATCAGGTCAAACTCTCTGAACATCTTCAGGTCTAAGAGCCTCAAACTGAAGTCAGACGGTAAAATCGTCCGTTTGTTCAGCGAGTCAGAGGCAGTTTATCTCAGTAATTATGGTTTAAATGGTGAGACGGTGTTCAAATCCTCATAATCTCAATAAATAACAGTCCAGAACCATCTGTAGACGTCATGTAGCTTCATACACTTAAAAAATTATAATCTGGAAGCAAAGAAGCCAGAAAAAAATACATGAAACAAGGGTGGGATACTGTTCTGTCAAAAAACAGTTTTTGTCATTTTGTGTCTTGTTTTTGTCAACTTCTGTCAAGGTTTTGTGTCTAGTTTTTGTCATTTTGTCTCATTTTTGTTGTTTTGTCTTGTTTTTGTCATGTCTTGTTTTTGTCATTCTGTGTCTGTTTTTTGTCATTCTGTCTTGTTTTTGTCATTCTGTCTGGTTTTTGTCATTGTCTGTCTTGTTTTTGTCATTTTGTGTAATGTTTTTGTCAGTTTGTGTCTCGTTTTTGTCATTTTGTCTCATGTTTTTGTTGTTGTGTGTCTTGTTTTTGTCATCTGTCAAATTTTTGTCATTTTATGTCTTGTTTTTGTCATTTTATGTCTGGTTTTTTGTCATTTTAGGTCTTGTTTTTGTTATTTTGTGTCGTTTTTGTCATTTTGTGTCTCGTTTTTGTCATTTTGTGTCTCGTTTTTGTCATTTTGTGTCTCGTTTTTGTCATTTTGTCTCATGTTTTTGTTGTTGTGTGTCTTGTTTTTGTCATCTGTCAAATTTTTGTCATTTTATGTCTTGTTTTTGTCATTTTGTGTCTGGTTTTTTGTCATTTTATGTCTTGTTTTTGTCGTTTTTTTGTCATGTTTTTATCATTTTGTGTCTCGTTTTTGTCATTTTGTGTCTTGTGTTTGTCATTTTGTGTCTCATTTTTAAAATAGCAGTAAATATCCATAAAATAATGACATATTTAGTTAATTTAAATATGGTTAAACAGAATAATTTCAAAGGACTGAATTATGATGTGGACATTATTAAATCTACAACTACAGCATATCTGTGTAGTACTTTAGTCCGTATTTAGTCCATATTTATGCACTCGTGTCCTGGTTCTGGTTTCTTTCAGCTGATTATTTGCCTCATGTGGACGTAAACACAGCCTGTAACCATGGCGACAGCCTGTTTTCACTTTGCTTTCTGCCACGAAACCGCCGTCGATGTCACTTTATCTGTTAGATCTCAACGAGTCCTTAAAATAATCGCAAAAATCCCGAAAAAGCTGAGTGTCTAAAGGGCTCCAGTGGAACCATTCAAACCAGTTCAGGATTCCAGCATCATCTGGGAATAATCGGAACCACCTGTTCAGAGTCTCGTTGTTCAGATTCAGGGGTTTAAATTAAAGCCAGGAGCGGTGAACCCTTGTTATTTACAGACTTACATAAAGCAGACCTGCTATATTTTGTTATTTTTACCATAATTTTGGCTGCTCTGAAGTTCTTCTGTTTATATTTCAGGTCCATTTTCAAAGCCTAAAATAGGGTTACACCATTAAAAACTCAGTTTTTGAGTCAGTCGAAGCCCTTTTTAAGACATTTTCTGTTCATCTAAACGTGTCTGAATGCTCAGTTTTCTGTAAAAGTCACAAAAAAAAACCCGAAATGACAAGGTTTAAAATTTAGTATCACAACACCTTGGTCAAATTAACAGATATACGTGCACAAGTAACATGATTTGAAATGATTTTTAAGCTTTTATTCCACATTTCAGCACCAATATTGGTTCAAGACAGTTTAAAAATGAAAAAGCACGTTTATTATTAACTTTGTTCTACAGTTTCATATCTATTACAAATTAAACATTCATAAAATCAAACTTTATTGCCATGAAGACACCAATAATTAATGTAATCCAGGTTTTAACTGACAGAAGTTTAGTTTGTTGCTTCCAGTTGTTTACGATTATTTCCTCTGAGTTGATTAAAAACCTGCAGCATCCGACAGCAGCAGGATCAATATGAGCGGCATCCAGAAGTGGAGGACATTTTACATTCCACCCATGAATTTCAAATAGTACAAATCCTAAAACATGGAGCTGTTGTGTAAATGTTCTTGTCCTGAGACCAAATCTAAAAAAAAAAAAAAAACTAGGAGAAAAGAATGTTTGAAAATATTTTCAAAATACCAAATAAGTGTGGAGTTCCCCTGAAAATACAAGACCGAATCTCAAATAAAACAGTTAAAAAGCTTCTTTTTCATTCATTGTGTTTTTTTCATTGAGGTCTCTTGTAATTGTGAGAACATTTTTTAATTAATATAATATTTTAAATAATAATAATTATATATGGAACATGTGTCCCACAACATGTTAGCATAACCTGCTGACGACATTTTTGTCATTTTGTGTGTTGTTTTTGTCATTTTCTCTCAAATTTTGTCATTTTGTGTCTTGTTTTTGTCGTTCACATCATCAATCAGTTTTCCTAAAAAATGAGTAGAGCAAAGCTATGCCCTCGCTTCTATTTTTCATATTTTCATCACATTGTCAGCCTTGATTGAATGTCTCACTCTACCTCATATTATCAGGATCAGATTAATTCTTTGGACTGTTTTCCATCAGTCAGTTTGTCCTCTTGGTCAGCAGTAACATCTAGCTAAATATCTAGCTTCTACTGCTGAGAAAAAGATCACATTAGCATGGATTAGCAACCCTGTTACTGTGATTAGAGTAGGGTTAGCAAACAACACAGAAAACATGGAATAAAAATGCTACCATTGATGTGGAAGCTGAGCCAATCAAGCCTTTGATAGTTTATTACTTATTATTGATGAATATGGAGCAGAAAACTGGAAAAGAGAAGGTTTATTTTTCAAACATTTGAAGCCCAAATGTCCTCCAGTTCTGGAATGACCCACGAAAAGAAAGAGATTATGCATGTACAAAGAACAGAATTAGCTTTAAATGAATTACTGACAATGCATTCTTTGTTTTAGTTAATAGGTGCAGAAGCTTAGCTTGTTGCTTCCAGTTGTTTAGAACTATTTCCTCTGAGTTTATTAAACACCTTCAGAACTGAACTGAACTTTTCACCTGCAGGTAAATTCTAATCTGTTAAACAGCAGATTTAGACTTAGATTTTAGTTTCTTGGTGCATTTTTATGTCTTATTATTATGATATTATGTATTTTTAGTAGAAATATATTGATGAAGCAGTAATAATACATAATTAATATTTAAACAGGGACTTTCTGAGGGTCACTAATGCAAAAAAAAATACAGACAACACAAATGTTTATGAAATTTTACTCTATTGTTATTATTTCATATTCTGTTTCTTACAAATGCAGTTACCATAATGCTTTGGGCTAATAAATTATAAATACAACATTAAAGGTAGCTGAAATTAGCAGATAGCAGCTCCTGAAGACAACTTACAAACATCTGCAGTTTCAATTTCATTTCTACGTAGATTTCTGGACGTTTATTCGTGACCTAGAACCTCGAAACATTTGCATCTTGTCAATTTGGTTTCATTTCTAGTAAACAGGGTGTGAACTTCCAGGTGTTTAATGGATTAAATCACCACAGAAACCAGTGTCATGTTTTCTTCAACTACCAGGTTCTGTTCTAACCAGATCTCAGGACGTTCAGGTGGAGTTCTGTGGGTCAGATCGGTCTGTAGAACCTCGTGTTCTCCTGATAACTCGGTCTGCAGATGGACTGTTGTGATTCAGGAGCTGTAACCTCGGCTCTGTTCTGCCTTCAGGCCGTTAAATGTGTTCTGGAAACCATCACGCCCAGTAAAACCACTTCCTCCTCCTTTGTTCTGCAGGAAGAGGACAATGTTGACGTCTTTAAACCAGATTTCACTCGGCAGGGTTTCCGCATATATCAGTCCAGATAAGAAACACCGAACATTCAACACCGTAAGATTTATAGTTTCAGTCAGTACAGGAGATTTAAGTGCATGTTTTCATGTTTCCGCAGCTGAATAATTTATTATCAGCTGATGGATGATGCATTAAATCATCAGATGACCAGCAGACGTGTCCTCATGGTTTGTATTCACAGTTATTCGTCCATCTGGGTGCAGATTTAACAGCATTAAACACTTTATTTCCTGCATTGTAGTGAATTTTATGCAACAAATTGTATCGTTTTTGCATCAATTTATAACAAAGACGTCATTATTTTTATGTTAAGTAGAGCCACAACTCCAGATTATTGTAATTTTCGGTTATTTTCTGAAATAATCAATTACTTGTTTGCTCTCTAAATTGTCAGAAAACTAAAAAATTGTTCCTCATAGTTAAAGATGACAAATGTCTTGTTTTGCCTACGACTTCTCAAATCATCAGACAATTTCTGCTTAACCATTTTTGATTTGCCTCAGTTTTTGTAGCATGAAATATGGATATTTGTAAAGATATTTGTAATTAATGTATCAAATACCCTGTGACAAATGTTTTTATAAAAAAGCCACTTTCAGAAGGTTTTTCCTCACATTTTTTGTCAAATTTCAGGCTGTTTGAATGACAATATCTCAGAAACTATCGAATTCAAAGACAACTCCCCCATAATCAGATATTATTTGATCTACTTGTCCAGTATTACAGATTATAAATCAGTGACATGATGAGAAATATCAGTGAAAATATCAGGTTTTTATTTGTAGTGGTTCCTGAGATATTGTGGTTCAGACTGCCTCAAATTTCAATGTACAAAAGACCTGCTGAAAGTGGGTCGATGGCAATTTTTTCTTGAAAATTATCCCAGAAAGTGTTACATAAATCAAGCTAAAATTTCACAGCCGTCATTTTCTATATCCAGAGTTTATGATCTCAAAATTTCAAGTAAATCAGAGATGGTGAGGAAGAAGAAACCTGATCGTTTGAGATGGAATAACTCTGCTTAGAAACATAGAGTAGTGTCTCATCTGAAAAACAGAGTTACGAAAGTTGAACAAAAACAACTGTATTTTCAATTTTTGTGACAAAATATTTCATATTAAAATAATTCTACATGTTTAGTTTTATATTATTGTAACCTGCAGCTACATGTGGTTCACAAAATATCTCGTTAACTTCTGAATTCTACATTTTTCTTTTAATATGAGCTCAAAGATGTTACTTTTTATGACGGCCTCAATTTAATTTAGATTTCAACTCATCCATAATCAGAGATATTTTATGATTGACTTTTAGGATATGACAGATTCAGAATCAATGACATGATGAAAAATAAGAGTGAAAATTTCTGGTTTTTATCTTTAATAGTTCCTCAAACAGACTAAAACTTTTGGCGACGGGCAAATTTTAAAAAATATATATAAACCAAATAATATTTACTAAGCTCCAACCAGAGAATTTACACTTTTTCCTGAAAAAAAAATTACAAACTCGTCTATAACTTATCAAAATAGTTGAATATATCCTGCGCCCTAATTAAGATTACACTTATGAATCTACTAACATAAGATAAGATCATCCTTTATTGGTCAAACAGTAGGAAAGTTTGAGGTATTAAAGCAGCAAAAGTGTAAAAATAAATGAAATAAACCAGAAATAAACACAAGTTCTGTTGATATTGTGCAGATTCGTCTACATGCAGTAAATCTAGATCTAATTCAGGGTTATTCTAAACACTGATGTTGCCCAGACTTAGTAGAAAACATTGAGGCCACCCATTCAGATGAAAGCTTTTCCCAGATGACGCTGTTCAGTCTGTTGCTGCTTCGGGCCAAACTTTCATTCATTCGTTTCTCTTTCTGGACATTTTTAGCAGCACATTGTTTCTCTGCTGTCGGTCGGTGGAGGAGAAAATTACAGACGGCTGAAAGTCTTCCACGGAGGATAACGGAGCTGATAACGGTCTGTAGGCAGCAGCAATAAAGCGATAAATCACCGGGTTCCCCTTCCTTATCTCACTGTTGAGTCGCTTTTAACGGGTCCGACAGTAAAATGTGTCCTTGTTCGGTCGACCGAGGAGTTACACCCACCTCGACGTGTATTTAAGCAGCCGGACAGACATTTAAACTCCACCAGGACTTTGGTTTGTTGGAGTTCATTGACCCGCCGGTGGCCGAACTGCTCCTCTGGTGTACAGTTACAGTAAAACCTGCATTGATTTCTGCTGCAGGGAAAGTAGACGCTGATTAGACTGAACACAGTAAATACTGTTCACACCCGACTCACAGCCAAGACCAAGTGCTGATTTACAGTTTACACCAACTGAGCTCACAAACACAATCAATACTCAGCCTGCAGACACGCAACAAACACAAATATCCAGGTTAAAGTGTCCAAGAAACATAATTCTATCAACAGAAATCAACCCGTGTCTTGTAAAATTCTGATTATTTGCAGTAACACACATAAGATACAATAAACTGAATGTTTCCTCTAATAATCAGAATGTTTGCAGCAGGAAATACACAGTATTAAAGGTAAAAATAGAAAACAAGACATACTATCACAAAATATCACTGATATCATTTTCCCCCTCCTGTAAACTGGATGAGGGAGGCCACCAAGACATCTATGACTCCTCTGAAGGAGTTCCAGCTTCAGCAGCTGAGATGTTAGAGACTGTTCATACAACAACTGTTGTCTGTTCTTCACCAGTCAAAGCTTTATGGAGACAAAGAGAAAGACTCTGATGGAAAAAGTTCACATTAAATCTGGACTAGAGTTCAGCAGAAGACATGTGGAGACTCTGAAGACACCTGGAAGAAGGTTCTTTGGTCTGAGGAGACCAGAATGGAGCTTTTAGGATGTTAGATTAGACACTATGTTGTGGTGGTGGCAGCATCATGATGTGAAGCACGGTGGTGGCAGCATCATGACGTGAAGCATGGTGGTGGCAGCATCATGACGTGAAGCATGGTGGTGGCAACATCATGACGTGAAGCATGGTGGTGGCAGCATCATGATGTGAAGCATGGTGGTGGCACCATCATGATGTGATTGAGACCAACAGGATCAATGATGGAACTGAAGCTAAAGGTTCATCTACTAAATACTGACTAGAAGGAGGTGGATACTTGTGGAATTGCTGACTTTCCGTTTTATATTTTTAATTATTTGCTACTACTTTGGGGAAATCTGTTTTCACTTTGACATGAAATAGTCTATTTTGTCCAAAAAGTCAAAACATATTGACCATGATTCAGTGTTGAAAGCAGTTAAAGGGGAAACTTCTGTTGAGACTGAATACTTCTTGTAGATCACAGAAAGCTACAAGTATCAGAGGTAGAAGTACTTACGGGCAGCAGAAAGTTACTGTTTATTTCGAGGTGTCTGACTTTATCTCTGTTTGGTTTTTGTGTTTCCTGCAGGACGTCATTGCCGGCGTCCTCTACAGCGTCCTCATCCTGATCTTCTTCCTGCCGGCGTTGGACCTGATCGACGACTTCAACCTGAACTGCCGCTTCGCTCCGCTGGTCATCATCAGCCTCCACCTGGGCCTCGGCCTCTTCTCCTTCACGCTGGACACCTGGAGCACCTCCCGGGGCGACACTGCTCAGATCCTGGGCACCGGCGCCGGCGTGACGTTGGCATCCCACGTCAACCAGCGCCTCGGCCTGCTGCCCGACCCCACGCCCGACCGGCTGCCCCTCAGCTTCCCGTCCCTCGGCGCCGGCCTGGTGGCGGCCGCCGTCATGCGCCTGGTGGTGGGGGTTCTGGTTCTGGTTGCCACGAGGGCGCTGATGAAGGCCGTCACCATCCCGCTGGTGTGCCGGGTGTTCGGGATCCCCAGCGACGACGTGAGGAAGGCCCGGCAGCACATGGAGGTGGAGCTGCCCTACCGCTACATCGTGTATGGGACGGTCGGGTTCAACGTTCTGTTCCTGGTTCCGCTGCTGTTCAGCCACCTGCAGCTCTCCTGACTGAAGTCTAGACTCCAGAATTGATCTAATCTCCAGACGAAGGCAGGTTTGGGACCGAAGAAGCTGAATTAAAGCCTCAACGCTGATCTGGACGCAGAGTTTTTATCAAATTCGTAGTTTTTAGTCGTGAAATCTCTCAACTCTTCAACCTGTGGTTCTGTTCTTTGGTTATTTAACGTGGAATCTCGTTTGACGGTTTCACTCGTTCTCGACCTTAAAGAGCAAAAAAAAAAAACAACAATATTTCATCAGCGGCCTCTGAAGGACCAGAAACGTTTTAGTTTTTTGTTATTCCTGTTGATGTTAAGAGTTCAGACGAAGAACCACAAGAAGAGGTTTTCAGGTAGAAAAAGTTGACACTCAAAAGATGTGCAGAAACGAGTTTTGAGAGAAAACGCGTCAATTCATGGATCGATTGTTGCTCAGCTTCGGTTTCAGTGTCGAAACTTTTTGTGGTTCTTTGTCTAGAAGCTTCTTAATGTTGGAGTTTGATCTCAAAGCAATACGATGATTTTCTAAAGGGCTCTTCCACTGCTTCTGTCTGCTCTGTGATTGATTGTTTTTCCTGCCATTGCCACATACTGTTGATCCACCAGGAAGAAGGAAGAACTCTGTTTGGGAGCTGTACAGAGATTTTTTATTCTATTCTGACAGGGTGATTAGATTTTCTGCACTATAAACAGACTTCCTGTCTGGAGGCGACGGCGGAGGAAACGCTGATCTGACGGTTAAAAACTGGATGAAACTTAGTGTTTTTAAGGGAAGAAATTTCGGAATTTATAGAATAAACTTGTAATATTTTCAGAACACGGGAAAATTTACACAAAAAGTTTTTATTATTTAAAGAAAAACTACATTTTAATACTTCTTTGTAGAAAACAGTCAAATTTTTTGACTTTGTTCTGGAAAATCTCAACTTTTTCTGAGTACCATTTTTTTCCCAAAAAAATAGTTAAACTTTCTTCTGGAAGTCTTTGAGCTTGATTCATCAAACTTTTTAACTTCCTTCAAGGAAAATTTGAGGTGATCCTGGGAATACTTTCAATGTTTTGAGGTAAATTGCGACGTCATTCTGCATATATTGCAGCTAAAATTGCGACTTTATTCCAAACTTTTGATACATAAAATTATTTAATTTAGGAAATATTGCAAATTTTTCGAGTTAAATTACAACTTAAACAAAATTTTTTGGGTAATATTACAACTTCATTCAGGATTTTTTGTCCATCTAATAACTCAAATCTAAAAATATTTCAGTTTTTCTGCATAAAAATTACAACTTCACTCATCAAACTTTCATAACTTCCTTTGAGCAAAATTCAAGGCGATCCTGGGAATACTACAAATATTTTAAGTTAAGTTGCAGCTTAGTTCAAGACTTTATACAAGAAATTGTTATGTAATTTAGGAAATATGAAAAGTTTTTTTAGTTAAATTATAACTTTAAAACAAATTAATGTGTAAAATTGGAATTTAATTGAGAAAATATTACAAATTTTATGGGTAAAATTCCAACTTTTTTCTGAGTTTTTTCTACATGTAATTATAATTAAATATTTCAGCTTGGCTGGGTTAAATTGGTGACTTAATTCTCGATGTTTTGCGGCTAAGATTGCGACTTTATTCACAACTTTTTATTCATAAAATTGTTATTTTATTTTGGAAATATTCCACATTTTTTTTTTCACTTATGTTTTTTGACATTATTAAAAACTTTTTATGTACAATTAAATCAATTAAAGTCTAGGAATATTTTAGCTTTTCCTCATGAAAATTAAAACTTAACTCATCAGACTTTAAACTTTTTTTTGATGCATAATCCGGGAACTTTCACAAAACTTTTAAGTAAAAATGCGACATTATTCGCAACTTTCTTTTTTGCCAGCGATTGCGACCTAATTCAGGAATTTTTATAAATCTTTTGAAAAAAATGTAGGAATTTTTATGCTTAAATTTTCGACTTAATTCAGGGAATATTTGAGCTTTTCTGCATAAAAACTTTCTACCTTTCCTATAGTCTGTTTGTTAAAAAAAGGGCCTGATTTGAAGCTTTATTTTTGTAAATTTTTTGTTTTACTTCCTGTTGTAAAAAGACAAACTAGAACAGCTATTTAATTTGTAAAATCTCAGGAAACATTTGCAGGTTCTCGTAAATGAATCAGTTATTAACCGTCAGAAAATAAAACATTTCTCCGTTGTCGTCCTTCAGTTTAATAAACGACCGTAAACCGACTGTGGACTTTTAGACATGAAGACCTTTTAAATTTACACCATTTTTGTGCTTTAGAACACAAAAAAATGACACGAAACTCGGTAAAAACATCAGAAAATGTCAGTTCAGTGTCTCAGCAGCAGTTTTTAAAGAGAGAAGCTCAGAAAATAGCTTTTATTAAGAAGCAAAAGTTCGTTTTTGGTTTCAAAACTGCAGAAATTTGACCTGAAAGTTGATTTTTATTTGGAAACGGTTTGACTGAAAAATTTCAATTTTCAGGCTCCTGATGAAGATTAGGGCATGTGGCTGAAAGCTCAACGTTTGAGCTGAAAGTTGAATTTGTAACCATGACTTTATACTCTGGTTTTAAACTCAGATATTTGACCATTTAGCAGCTGTTCTGGAGCTTTCAGTGAAACCACATGAGCTTCCTCAGCAGCTGGAACTTGCTAAATCTTTCATTCACATGGTTTATATTTAAAATTCCTGCCAATGTTAGCTCGGAAGCAGGATTTTAAAGTTTGTCTTTGAGCTTTGGAATAGTAGTCAAGAAAATTGTGTCATTTCAGAAGCCATTTAGCAGCTGTTGTGGAGCTTTCAGTGACATCCCATAAGCTTCCTCAGCAGAAAACCTTTTGCAGACATTTCTATTTCCATTTTTCTGAGCACATTAGCTACAAAAGAGGAATTTAAAGTTCGTCCTTGAACTTTGACAGCAGTTTGACAAAAACATGCCACTAAAGACACCATTTAGCAAATGTTTTGTAGCTTTCAGTGGTGTCTCATGATCTTCTTCAGTAGAAAACCTTGGTTGGAGTTGCAGATGTTTCTATTTCCACTTTTCTGAGAGCATTAGTTTTGAAACAGGAATTTAAAGTTCGTCCTTGAGTTTTGAAACAGCCTTCTACAAAAGTAGACCACAAAAGAAGCCATTTAGTAGCTTTTATGGAGCTTTCACTGATGTCACATGGTCTTCCTCTGCTGGTAAAACTTGATCTGATATCTTTAAAATGGTTTATAATTCCATTTTTTGAGCACATTAGCTACAAAAGAGAAATTTAAAATTTGTCCTTGAGATTTTCAACAGCAGTTGACAAAAATATACCGCTAAAGAAGCCATTTAGTAGCTTTTCTGGAGCTTTCAGTGATATCACATGATCTTCTTCAGTAGAAAACTTTAATTGGAGTTGCAGACATTTCTATTTCCATTTTTCTGAGCAAATTCATTATGAAACAAGAATTTCAAAGTTCGTCCTTGAGCTTTAAGACAGCAGATGAAAAACACGCCTCTAAAGAGACTCTATTTGCTAATTAGTAGCTTTCAATGATGTCACATGAGCTTCCTCTGCAGTAAAATTTGCTCAAAACATCTTTAAAATGGTTTATGATTCCATTTTTCTGAGCACACAAGTTACGAAACAGGAATTCAAAGTTTGTGCTTGATCTCTGAAAGCGCAGTTGACTAAAATATACCACTAAAGGAGCCATTTAGTAGCTTTTCTGTTGCTTTCTGTGATATCACATGATTTTCTTCAGCAGAAAACTTTAGTTTGAGTTATAGGCGTTTCTATTTCCGATTTTCTCAGCACATTAGCTACGAAACAGGAATTTAAAGTTTGTCCTTGAGCTTTGAAATAGCAGTCAACAAAAATATACCACTCAAGAACCCATTTAGTAGCTTTTCTGGAGCTTTTCACATGAGCTTCCTCTGAAGGTAAAACTTGGTAAATTTTTTCTGGAGTTATAGATTTTTATATTCAGTTTTCTCAACCTTAAATTATAGAGTTTGCTCAAAAGTTGGGTTTTAAAGTTTGTCCTTGATTTTTGAAACAACAGTTGACAAAAACACGTCTGCGGAGGTCTTTGAGTAGCTGTTTGGAGTTTTTGGAGACTGATTGATAGCTGCAGAAGAGCTGTTGAGTGGAACTTCAGCAACTTCAAATATCTGAACTGTTTCTTCAGAATAAGATTCATCAACTGAACCAGAAAAGCCACAACGTCGACTTTCTGCTTGTGTCTAAAATGTTTTATGTTTGGAATCGAGTCCACTCAAAGTTCAGATTTCCCACTCAGCCAGGGTGAGTGAATGTCTCGTTTTAACCACTGTAGATGAAGTGCCTCCTCCAGGGCTCTTCGTTTGGTCTTAATTTATCCGCTGAGCTGATTTGTAGCCTCTTGTTGTTGTTGTTTGTTGTTGTTATTTGTTGTTTACGGTACTGTCCTAGATATGATGCACTGTCCCCAGAATGCACTGCTCCCCTTCGAGCCGAGCAGGAAGTTGGTGTGACGTGAAAAATCCAACTGAAAGTGGATTTTTAATCAGTTTAGTTGCAGCCGGATCAGTATTTCTGATTAAATCTGGTCTTTTTTGGGGCTTTTACTTTGGTAAAATGAAAGAATGACAATATTTCCTGCCGCTGTGGAGACCAGATGAGTTTATGATTTTATGGCACCTTTTATTGCTTTTTATATTCACATGATCACCCCAGCAGCAACAACAAATGCTTTTATTGTTGGTTTTATTGGTTTCCAGATTAAACTGTTTGCTGTTGTGGCTGTAAAATGTCAGAAAGTGAAAATTTCCATAATGACCTAAAAGACAATCGGTTTAAAAAATAACAGAAAACATTTTTATCCTGATCATCGACCTGCTGCTCGGCTCGTTTCACCTCCTGTGGCCTCGAGTTCGTCCTGTTTTTTGTTTTTGTTTGTTTTTGGTGAAAATGAAAGTTTAGCGACTCGACTGTTGATTCTTCGGTTGAATCTGATGGATGAAGACAAACAGGAAGTGGAAAAATTAAGTTGAATTGAAGTTTAATCTGATAGAATCGATGGTTTTATGTTCAATGAGAGAAAAAATGAAAGTTTATTCCACTTGTTTGTTTTTAAGCAGAGTCGACCTCATTATTTTGCTTTGTTTTTTTGGTTAAAAATCACTAATAGAAACAAATGAATGGTCAATAAACTATTTTGTCCTTACTGATGAATGAAGAGAAATACATTTTTCCATGTGGTGGAGCATCTGATGAATTAGTTTTATTTAATTTAGTTGATTTTATTTTTCAAATTATTGTTTTAATATTCTGGGGTTTTTTTGTCCTAAATTTCTTTTTTTTAATTTGGTGGAAGCCAAATATTTATGATAATCTTCATTCATTTTATTTTATTTTATTTATCTTTCATTAATTATTTGATTTATTAATTTATTCTTTTACTTTTTAAAAAAATCTGTTTTTTTTTTTAAATTTTATTTTTTAATTGATTTTTCTTTTCAAATTATTGTTTTCATGTTCTGTTTTATTTTGGAACTTAATTTCTTTCTTTTTTTTTATTAGGTGGAAGCCAAATATTTATGATAACCTGCATTCATTTTATTATATTTTATTGTTTGATTGTATTCATTTCTTTCTTTTTTTTCTAAAAAAAATATTTTTTTTTCTTATTTTATTTTTTAATTGAGTTTTTATTTTATTTTATCAAAACAGAATTCCATGGTTTGTTATTGGATGGAAACCAAATATTTGTGTTAAGCTTTGTTAATTTTATTTTCTTTTGCGCTTTTGTTCATTATTTGGTTTTATTCATTTCTTTCTTTTAAAAAAAAGTTTTTCCTATTTTATTTATAAATTGATTTTATCAGGAGGATTTGATGCTTTTTGTGTTTTAATATTTGGATTTTTGATGGTTAAAACATTTCAGTTCATCTTCAGCTGTCCTTTCGAGGTCGACTCTGCTGGTTTTTGTCTTTTTCTTTCCACCTAATGTGTTGAAACTGTAGCCGAACTTCCTCTTCAGTGCCTTTAATTGACCACGATCTAAACTTCTCACTGCGTCTTTTTGCCTTTTGCACTTTGTAGCTGCAGAAACGTTTCCAGATGAAAAGTCAGATTTTAAAGTTTCACTGAAGCTCAGATTTAGTTTTTTTCTCCTTCAATGATTTAAAGGTTTTATTCCAAAATCAGGAAACCAACTTTTAGATGATTATTTTCTGATCAGACCTTCATGATTCCTGTTTTTTCTCTGGTCATGTCCGGATGTTTCAGTATTTTTTATTCTGTATAAACTGCAGATTTTATTTTTGATTCAGAACCAAACTCTTGTTTCTGTTTGGGTGAAAATAACGAAATAAAAATGATGATAAATGGAAAAAACTGACCCGATACCCCTGTTTTTATAGAAAAAGTAACCATTTCAACGTATACTGCTTATACACTGTAAAATATGATACTGCCACCACCATGCTTCACCTTATAATGCTGCCACCACCATGCTTCACATCATGATGTTGCCACCACCATGCTTCACATCATGATGCTGCCACCGTGCTTCACATCATGATGCTTCCACCACCATGCTTCACATCATGATGCTGCCACCACCATGCTTCACATCATGATGCTGCCACCACCATGCTTCACATCATGATGTTGCCACCACCATGCTTCACATCATGATGCCACCACCGTGCTTCACATCATGATGTTGCCACCACCATGCTTCACATCATGATGCCACCACCGTGCTTCACATCATGATGTTGCCACCACCATGCTTCACATCATCATGCTGCCACCACCATGCTTCACATCATCATGCTGCCACCACCATGCTTCACATCATGATGCTGCCACTACCATGCTTTACATCATGATGCTGCCACCACCATGCTTCACCTTATAATGCTGCCACCACCATGCTTCACACCATGATGCTGCCACCACCATGCTTCACATCATGATGCTGCCACCACCATGCTTCACATCATGATGCTGCCACCACCGTGCTTCACATCATGATGTTGCCACCACCATGCTTCACATCATGATGCCACCACCGTGCTTCACATCATGATGTTGCCACCACCATGCTTCACATCATGAATGCTGCCACCACCATGCTTCACATCATCATGCTGCCACCACCGTGCTTCACATCATGATGCTGCCACCACCGTGCTTCACATCATGATGCTGCCACCACCATGCTTCACATCATGATGCTGCCACTACCATGCTTTACATCATGATGCTGCCACCACCATGCTTCACATCATCATGCTGCCACCACCATGCTTCACATCATGATGCTGCCACCACCATGCTTCACATCATGATGCTGCCACCACCGTGCTTCACATCATGATGCTACCACCACCGTGCTTCACATCATGATGCTGCCACCACCATGCTTCACATCATCATGCTGCCACCACCATGCTTCACATCATGATGCTGCCACCACCGTGCTTCACATCATGATGCTGCCACCACCATGCTTCACATCATCATGCTGCCACCACCGTGCTTCACATCATGATGCTGCCACCACCATGCTTCACATCATCATGCTGCCACCACCATGCTTCACATCATGATGCTGCCACCACCGTGCTTCACGTCATGATGCTGCCACCACCATGCTTCACATCATGATGCTGCCACCACCATGCTTCACATCATGATGCTGCCACCACCATGCTTCACATCATCATGCTGCCACCACCGTGCTTCACATCATGATGCTGCCACCACCATGCACCTTGTTTTCCTCCCTTACTCATCTCTTTCTTGTTCGGTCATTCTGTTTTTCCTGCTCTAGTCAGATTTATTCATCTGTCATTTTCCTTCCTTGCTGTTTTGTTTCTTGTACTAAAACAAAAGATTAATTGAACTCTTTTCTGTGTTTGTTGTTGATTATCTGAATGTTTTGACTCCTGTTGAGCTGTTAAAATTAATTCTGACTTTATTGAACTCGTGTTGTTGGTGCTCAGGTCCAAACAGTCATAGAAATCAGCTCCACATGTTGATCTGCTCATAAACTTTATATGTTTCTGTGTTTCGGTGTCACTGCTGCCTGGAAACTGTCTGAATTTGGGTTTAATCATATGAATGTTTGCCAACCTGGACTGAACCAACAGACTCTGATTCATCTGAGACCAAACTGCAGCTGCTTCGACCAGAAACGAGGTCAAACTTATTTATAAAGCACATTAAAAACAAGGAGAGCTGAACCAGAGAGCTGCACAACTGAAATAACAGGAAAACACAATAATGTGAATAAAAGCAACATAATAAAAACAATGGAAAGTTACAACTCAATAAAAGACAAAGTCAAGATGTTGAGCTCGACTTGGATGCAGACAAGATGACTCACAGCAATTTACATGTTTCCAAGTCAACAATGACCAAAAAAAAGACACAATATTAGCATGAAAAAATGCAAAATGACCAGCAAGAGACACAAAAATGTTGAAAATTAACACAAAAAAATTTAAATTACCACAAAGTGATGTAAAACAATGACAAAAACACAGACAGTTACTACAAAATTAGCACAAAAACATGCAGAAGGGCTAGAAAGAAAGACAAAATGACACAAAATTACCACAATGAGACAGAATTAGTTCAAAAACATGCAAAATGGCCTTGGAGACAAAACTTGATCACAAGAAGACACAAAACTAGCATTAAATTGTACAAAATTTCTACAGACCACGAACAGACAAAACAAGGCTAAAAAGAGATTCAAAATTATCACAAGGAGACACAAAGTGACAGAAAGACACAAACCTACCACAAAAACATGTTAAATGATCGCAGAGACTCAAAAAGTCACAAAAAACCCTGAAAAGACCAGAAGGTGACATAAAAGCTTATCAGATAATCAAAATGACGACAAAAAGATGTAAAAATAATCACAATCAGACACTAAATTAACACAAAATTATGCATAAATATCACAAAAACATGCCAAATTACCACAAACAATCACAAAATGTCAGCAAAGACATAAAATTACCACAAAAATATGTTAAATTGCCTTAAAGAGATGCAATATGACCACAAAAAGACACAAAACTAGCATAAATGATGCAAAATTACCACAAAGAGACAAAAATGGCCAGAAAGTGATTCAAAACTATTACAGTGAGACACACAAAAACATTCTAAAATGACCCTTAAGACATACAGAATTTCCAGAAAAAGATCTAAAATGACCACAAAAACATGTGAAGCGATCACAAAGACTCAAAATGTCATCAGACAGTCAAAATTATGACAAAAAGAAGCCAAATGATCACAAACAGACACAAATAAAGGACTGACTGCAGCAGTAACTGTGTTTTAATCAGATGTGAACGAACATGAGGAGCTGAAACGTTTTATAAAACAGTGAAAAAAAAACGTTTGTGTTGTTTTGTTTAGTTTCTCCTGCAGCAGCTGCAGCAGATTCAGGTTTTATTTCATGTTTGTCAGATTCATTAATCTGGAAACTTGAGTCCAAACAGCTTCAAGGCCTCACACAGAGAAACAGCTGCTGCCACCTGCTGGACCATCACCGGAACTACAGCCTCTAATCGTTAAAACTTTTATCCTGCAACACGTTTTACACAAGAAAATCTGAACTCTAATATTCTTTTATCTCCACCAGAACAGATGTTCAGTCGCCTGCAGCTGTGAGGAGAAATTGAACAATCCTGAGGGTTAAAATTTACCTTTTTACACCAAAAATGTGACTCACAGAAGCCAAAATGATGCAGAATTATCAGAAAAGATGCAAAAATCACATGATTTCCAACAAAAGACACACGATTACTACAAATAGACACAAAACGACTAGTCAGAAATGCAAAATGATGACAAAGACACACAAAATAACCACAAAACATGAAAAAATGACAACAAAGAGATAAAAAAATGACCACAGAATTTCCATATTTCTCATAAAATGAGTAACAAAACCACAGAGACACAAAATTACTGTAAATAGATGCAAAATATTCACAAAAACATGCCAAAGTAGCATAGTGACACAATAAGTGACCAAAAGACTTGCAAAATTACAGCAAAAGATTTAAAAAATTACCACTACAAGTCACAAAATGTCTACAGAAGGGCAGGAAATAAATAATTAAAAAAATAAACAAAACAAAATAACCCCAAATACACACAAAATGAAACATGAGTCTGTCGGACTCATAAGAAACTAAATTAGGTCACAATGTCCCTCATTTTCCCGCATTTCTATTGCATGAATTATTTAATAAAGGAAAAAAGACGAAACAGAAATAATAATTAAAGCTGCAAGCAGTGTTGGACGGGTCCTCGCATCCTTGCTGGTCGTCGAATCCACGCACGTCCACCAGGTGGCGCTGCGACCGAGAGTGCATGTCGGCCTATGGATGTGATGAGGGCTGGACTCTGATCACACATATAACATTTCAGGCAGATTGGACCATGTACAGGCTAGTTATAGAGCTTTTCCTTCTATCCACCAGGTGGCGCTATGACTGTGGCTGTATTTCAGCATGTGAATGTCATCAGGGCAGGACTCTGATCACACATGTAAAGTTTGAGGCAGATTGGAGCATGTTTAGGGCAGTTACACAGCAGTTGATGTTTCATGGCGAAGCATCAAAATTCACGAGGCCGCCATGGCCACGCCCTCAGACTTAAGGTGAGCATTTTGATAACTTTTGATCACCCATGCCTGGAGTACATCTTGGTTGAATTTCATATCTGTCGGTGTTACCCTGTTTGAGTTGATAGCTTTTCAAAATGTCTAAAAATGACCCAAAATTTAAGGTTGGTGTTAAATTCTAGAAAGAAGAAGAAGATTAAAGAAAGAAAGTACATAAAAAAGAAGCAATTAAATAAATGGGAAAAAGTTAAGACAATTAAACTTTTATAAAGTATGGGGGGGAAAAAAGATGTAAGAAATCAAAGAATTGTATTTAATAAATAAACAGAAAATTTGTAAATAAGTGTTGTAGTCTTTTGCAGTAAATTGATGGATAGGCGTAGTGAGAGACAGCCAGACAATGGGGTAGAAATAAGAATGAGAACAACTCATATAGCACGGGGTTGCAAACGGGAATCAAACCAGGACCTCAGCGTTGAGGACCTACTACATGCGTCAGTGGCTTAACCCGCAGAGCTATATGATCACATGTTGGCTGCCAGCAAAGGTGTATAAATCCAATAGAAAGTCTAGGGATAGGGTTGGGGTTGGAGAGGAAGGTCCTGACAGTAGTAATGTTCCAAAATAATGGATATAAAAAATAAATTTTTTTCATAATTTAATATTAAGTCACTCTAACCAAAAAATTTGTAGAATAAAGTTGAGGTTTTTCCTTCAGCGCTGTCGACATAGTAAACCTAACGGTACAGTGCTGAAGGAAAAACCGCGAATTAATTTCTCAGAATATTCGGCTGCTTAGTTTTAATATTAAAAATATTTATGTGTAATATTAAATTTCCCATTTTTTGCATTACAGCTGTAAGGGCCTTGCTCTGTAAGCCTAACCCTACCCCGAGACTTTCTCTTGGATTTATACACGTTTTCAATTCTGCAACATGTGTGCTCATGTAGCGCTACGGGTTACGCCTCTGGCGTATGTACTAGGTCCCCACCGCTGAGGCCCGGGTTCGATTCCCGCTTATACACCCCATGCTGTATGAGCTGGCCTATCTCTTATTTCTAACCGCGTTGTCTGGTTGTCTCTCACTACGCCTATACAAACAATAAGTGAAAGAGACTACTACACTTACTTAAATAGTTCAATGTTTATTTACAAAATAACATCTTAAAGACAATAACAGTTTTACTAGGAATTAAACACAATTTCCTATGAAAAATTTAAATATACAATTACACATTAAAATCTACTACAAGTTCTTAACATTACAAACTACAAGAGTTTAAACATTTAATATTGAAAATAATATTTTAACTCATCACATCCAATAATACTTTTCAGTCAACAATTACACATTAAAAAGACAAAACAGTTGTACATCTAATCTAATATTATAAAATCATGAAGAATGACAAAAGACCAAAACTAAACTTTTAAAATTAATCTAAAAACAGACAAAAAATTGTAAAAACACCAGTGACACTTTTGAATATCTAATTACACAGAAGACACAATAACAAAATCCAAAAAAAAAAAATAAATTTACATATCTTAAAACGTTTTCTATTCTGAAACAAAAACATCTAGTTGTTTCTTCAAACACTTCCTCTTTCAATGTTCTGGGTTGCACTATGAATTGATTTACTAATAACTCTTTTCTCAAAACTGCTTCCCTCATAAAGTCTACTAATAGTTGAAATCATTGATCAAACTAATGTTACCTTCTGATCACCACTAACTATACTTTTCAGTGAATACAATCAAAGTTTCTTCACCATTTCTAAATAGCACACAGGTGAACGTCTCACCAAAACTCAAATGGATACTCTAAATGTGAAATCAAGACTCATGGTCACAACTTTTAAGGCTTCGATTAAACAGAAATTTCTAACTAACAGAGAAGTACTAAGACACTTTGCACATTTCAGTCCTCAGACTATCTGACATTTCAAACTAACAGACAACTACACATGGACATAGAAGACACGAGTCCTTGGACTATCTGAAGGTTCTAGTTTACAGACAACTACTGTGAAACTTCGAAAATTTCAGCCCTCACACTGTGTGAAAGCTCATCTCCTCAGGACTCAAGAGCTCTGTACACTTTGAACATCTTGGAAATCAGGGTTCAACCCTCCAGCACAAAGCCTAAAGTCCAACCTCCTGACAAAAACTGTCGAGTCCAAACTCAAGTTAAAAATTAAAGCTGCAAGCAGCATTGGACGGGTCATCGCATCCTTGCTGGTCGGCGAATCCACGCACGTCCACCAGGCGGCGCTGCGACCGAGAGTTTATGTCGGCCTATGGATGTGATCAGCACTGGACTCTGATCATACATGTAAAGTTTGAGGCAGATTGGAGCATGTTTAGGGCAGTTACACAGCAGTTGATGTTTCATGGCAAAGCATCAAAATTCGGGAGGCCGCCATGGCCACGCCCTCAGACTTAAGGTGAGCATTTTGATAACTTTTGATCACCCATGCCTGGAGTACATGCTGGCCGAATTTCAGCTCTCTCGGTGTTACCCTATGTGAGTTTATAGCTTTTGAAAATGTACAAAAATGACCCAAAATCGTCAAAAAGTATGACATATAATTCAAAATGGCCGACTTCCTGTTGGGTTTTGGGCATGGGTGTCAATTACATTTTTGTGTGTCTTGACGAGTTACATAAGCCTAGCAAGTTTCATAATTCTAGGTCATACGTAGTGGCCGTAGTAACCGTTTGAAATTTTCCAGGTGGCGCTATGGAGCCATTTTACCACACACATGTGCAGTTTCCCTAAAATATCAAATGGGTTGCCGGTCCAGATATGTGTGGTAATTTTGGCGAGCATTTGAGCATTTTTAACCTGTCAAAAAGTACTGTGTTTATTACGGCAATAATGCGTTGCCACGGCAACAGTGTTTTATGAATCATCAAAATCTTCCCACTGTGGCATCGTCTAGGCGTAGTCACACCGCTGACCAATTTTCAAGATGATATGACAAAGTTTCCGGCAATGGTAGGTGCAAATGTAATGACAATTACTTCCTGTTGCCAACAGGTGGCGCTATGAGTATTTCTAAATTTATGAGTGTGGATGTGTTCAGACCCGGACTGGTGTCCACCATATCAAGTTTGGTCCAGATTTGACCATTTCCAGCTGAGATATTAATAATTCAATTTTCATGGCGAGAAATCGAAATTCACCGCGCCGCCACAGACACGCCCTTTGATGACGAGCCACCATTTTCTCTGGGGATCATCATCAATGTGTTCTGGCTTATGTCACCAAATTTGAAGTGAATCTGATCAACCTGCTAAGAATAGTACATCAAAGTGTGAAAAATGTCAATTTCCTGATACCACAAGGTGGCGCTATGACTGTGAATGTATATAACCGCATGGATATTGTCAGGCCTGGACATTGATCACACATGTGAAATTTCAGGCAGATTGGACCATGTACAGCTGAGTTAGACGCCACTTCCTGTTTCATGGCGAAGGATCCATTTTTTTGGGAGTCGCCATGACCACGCCCTTTGAAATGAAATGAACATTTTGATAATTTTTCATCAGGTCGCGTGTTTGCATATACTGGCCAAATTTGAGGTCTCTCGGACATATCTCCGATGAGTTATTAATTTTGAAAAATTTACAGCTAATTCAAGATGGCCGACTTCCTGTTGGTGTTAGGGCGTGGTCATGATTGACTTTTTTGGGTTTCCTGATGTGCTGAATATGCAAACAAAATTTTGTAGCTGTACATGAAACATCGTGCAAGTTGGCCTAATGACCAAATTTTCAATTTTCCAGGGGGCGCTATGGAGCCATTTTGCAACACACATGCGCAACTCCCATAAAATATCAAATTTTTCGCCAGTCCTGATGAGCATGCCAAGTTTCACGCGTTTTGGGGTATGATAAGGCCGCCAAAAATGGCAATTTCCCGGCGGGCAAAGAAAGAATAATAATAATAATAATAATAATAATAATAATAATAATAATAATAATAATAATAATAATAATAATAATAATAAATAATTCCTTGCATTCCAATTGGGTCTTCGCACCGTCGGTGCTCGGACCCTAATAATTCCTTGCATTCCAATAGGGTCTTCACACCATTCGGTGCTCGGACCCTAATAATTCAGAATTCTTTTTATTCGACGCGAGCGGAACCAAGTTTCGAAGCGAAGGTTCCGTCCGGACTGTAGCTGCTGTGACACCGGGTCCGTCCTACATGTGTTTTTGGACTAAAAGCGACGTATTTTTGCTTTTTATTACATTTTATAAGACATTTAAAGAAGTTCCACATTAATCTGACTCTTTATATTTTTGTAACGTTTCCTCCAAAATGGCGGCTGATCACTTCCGGAAACGTTAATCTGTAAAAATCTGCTGATTTTTTTTCTTCATGTGCAGAAAATTCTAGCAGGTAAGTAGATAATTTTCGATAATTTAACTAAATAATAAACTCTTTTTAACACACAACAGACTGAGAGACACAAACTGTTGGAAATAAGGAAATATTTATTCACGTTTCTTTATTAGAAACTCAACACACCGCCGAACTCCATTTAAATATCTGCATATTTACCATTTTCTCGCTTTATTGCCAATATAAACAAGTCACATTTTTATAATTTTAAGCTGATGTTGTGCTGAATCATTCGGCATTAAGTTTTTGCACCTAAACGTTATTATTTTTATTTTGTCGGAAGAAAATTTGTTAGAAATCCTTGCTAGTGCTAAATAATTTTATCCAGTAACGTTAAATAGTCAGTTTGCTGTATTAAATTAAAGCCGAATTATTCAGCTGCATCCAGTGATTTTAGAAACGTTATAAGTGATTTGCACATGTGAGTGACAAATGCCGAGAAAACATTAAATAATCAAACATTTGCATGCATATATATATATATATATATATATATATATATATATATATATATATATATATATATATATATATATATATATATTTATATATATATATAAAAAAAATATTGTCAGTGGTTAAAGTGCTCTGAAATGACGGTTAGGACGTGGATGACTGAACGTGTTTTATTGTTTTCTGAGTGACTGGTTTAAACAACGTGGTCTCAGTTTGTTACGATGTATTTTAGCAAATAAAGTTAATATTGTGCGGCGTGTTGTTCTGATGGGAGGCTGCTGAGGGTCGGAGTGTAGTTAGATAAAGTTGGCAAGATATTCACAGATTCGGACTTCCGGCATCAATAACTCATGAGATATACGTTGTAAAAACATAAAATGCCTCTTTCAAATCGTTGTAAGCTAGACAATGTGCTACGAGGCCAGTTTTATCAAAAGTCGCTGTCTTTCAAGCTGCAGAAATAACATTGATGTCTATGAGCAGCTGGCTGTGCAACGAGTGAACAGGGACCGTCTGCAAATAGCAAAACCGCTGCAACAGCGAAGAGACACTACACAAATATTCAATTACTTAACTTTTATACACTGTAGTGTCACCAAATTTACTGCAGCCATCAATTGTCTCCTGACTGTCATAGTACAACTCTTGGTTTGACACTAAATACAAAAATCTTAATTTTAAGGAATTTTTATTATTTAATTATTAATTTATTAGTCATAAAATTCAATAACTTCACTCTTATGAATTGTATTATCACCAAAATCATTGGAGCCTTCAATTGTCTCCTGCTGGTCATACTACAACTCCTGGTTTGATACTAAATACAAAATCTGAATTTTAAGGAATTTTCGTTATTGTCTTATTATTTTATTAGTCATAAAATTCAATAACTTCACTCTTATACATTGTATTGTCAACAAAATCAGTGGAGCCATCAAATGACTCCTACTGCTCATACTACAACTCTTGGTTTGATATAAAAACATCCATCCAACCATCCATTATCTATACACCTCTTAATCCTCACTAGGGTCATGGGGGGGCTGGAGTCTATCCCAGCTGACTCAGGTGAAGGCAGGGGACACCCTAGACAGGTCACCAGTCTGTCACAGGGCTACATACAGAGACAAACAATCACTCTCACATTCACACCTACGGGCAATTTAGAGTAATCAATTAACCTCAGCATATTTTTGGACTGTGGGAGGAAGCCGGAGTACCCGGATAAAACCCACGCATGCACAGGGAGAACATGCAAACTCCATGCAGAAAGATCCCGGGAAAGCCGGGACGCGAACCAGGGACCTTCTAGCTGCAAGGAGAAAGTGCTAACCACTACACCACTGTGCAGCCCGATATAAAAACATTCTTTCATAATTTTAATGAATTTTATTATTATTTTATTAGTAATTCAATTCAATAACTTCACACTGTTTAGACTGTCTCCTCAAGTACTGATGATTGAGAAGAAAGACAGTCAGACGCTTTCTAACAAGGCTGCAGCGTTAACTGATTCATTTAAACCATAATGTTAAACAGCTAATAATATTTTCCAAGTTAAGGACTGTATGGACAATACTTGGAAGAAAAAACCTGAAGGTATGATCAGTTGGATGGAGTTTATTTTTTCTGCAGTGTTTGAGTAAAGTGATTGAATTTTATTTACTATAAAAAATTCCTTAAAATTCAGATTTTTGATTTATTACCAAACCAAGACTTGTACTATGACAATCAGGAGCCAACTGATGGCTCCAGTGAATTTGATGACACTACAGTACATAAGAGTGAAGTTATTGAATTGTATTACTAATAAAATAATAATAAAATAATAAAATTCATTAAAATTATGAAAAAATGTTTTTATATCAAACCAAGAGTTGTAGTATGACCATCAGGAGTCAACTGATGGCTCCAGTGAATTTGATGACACTACAGTACATAAGAGTGAAGTTACTGAATTGAATTACTAATAAAATAATAATAAAATTCATTAAAATTATGAAAGAATGTTTTTATATCAAACCAAGAGTTGTAGTATGACAATCAGGAGTCAACTGATGGCTCCACTGATTTTGGTGACAATACAATGTATAAGAGTGAAGTTATTGAATTTTATTACCAATAAAAATTCCTTAAAATTCAGATTTTGTATTTAATATCAAACCAAGGGTTGTACTATGACAGTCAGGAGACAATTGATGGCAGCAGCAAGTTTGGTGACACTACAGTACATAAGAGTGAAGTTACTGAATTTTATGACAAATAAAAATTATTTAAAATTCAAATTTTGTACTTAATATCAAACCAAGTCTTGTAGTATGACCAGCAGGAGACAAATGATGGCTGCAGTAAATTTGGTGACACTACAGTGTATAAAAGTTAAGTAATTGAATATTTGTGTAGTGTCTCTTCGCTGTTGCAGCGGTTTTGCTATTTGCAGACGGTCCCTGTTCACTCGTTGCACAGCCAGCTGCTCATAGACATCAATGTTATTTCTGCAGCTTGAAAGACAGCGACTTTTGATAAAACTGGCCTCGTAGCACATTGTCTAGCTTACAACGATTTGAAAGAGGCATTGTTTATGTTTTTACAACGTATATCCCATGAGTTATTGATGCCGGAAGTCCGAATCTGTGAATATCTTGCCAACTTTACCTAACTTCGGAGTGTTTCTGAGAACAAACCCGAGTTAAGCTCGAAGTTCTGCTCTGGATCTGTTCCACTGAACACACAAACTAACACACAACACAGCAGTGGACGTGCTTCTATGTTGTGGGTTTTCTTGGTGAGACAATAAATAGTTTTCTGACCCGTTCTTAACCAGGAAGCCTGTGTTAAGTTGTGATTATCCCCAGTTAACATGGACGTGTTTCCTGAACAATCACCAGGTGTTAAACACCTGACAGGATGACAGTGATCTATGTGGATGAAGCAGAATATTTGTAGAGCTGATCGGTAGCACAATGAGTAAAACGGTGGTCTCGTAATTTTATCGCTGGATTACGTGGGTTCGAATCCTCTCATCGTACTTGAATAATACGTGTTTTTTATTTCAGCCAGCACGTTTCTTTTTACTGTCTGTAGATGATATTAACATGGATATAGACTTTATTAAGTAGTGATGCCGACGTTTTTCGGCGAGGTCTTCTTTATCTGGTATCTTTATTTCACGTAAATCCAGGTCTGATCGTGACGAATCTGCGGACGAAACATCTGGAGACGGAAACTATCACCAGTTAACCTGATCACCAGTTAAACTGGAACACAGGAAATGTTATAAAACCATTAATAAAACAAACAAACAAACAAACTGATTCCTGTCGGCTTGAACAGTTTTTCTCATGCCTCTGATTTATTTCTCTTGCTTTGTACGCAAAATTACAATCAATATAGTTTAATTTTATTGTTGAAAACAGCTTTAAATGATCAATTCATTTAATTCAGTTTTTCAGTAACACTCTGACTTAAATGAAAATAACGCATCAAAAGGACTTGATTTCATTCATTAAGGCGATTATAGTAAAGGTTAAAGCACATAAGGTAACCGCAAATGAGATAATTTCTTTATTTTACGTAGTAAATTCATCAGTACTTTTAATTTTAATTAGTTTCTGTACTTCTTCTCTCTGCTCTGTGGAAACACTGCCTGCAGTTCAACCAAAAACTTGCAGAATTTTTATCACGTGGCTGTTTATTGTAGCTGAGTCAGTCATGACTTTTTATTTGCGCAGAGAAACACAGATTTTTTTCTTTTTTATAGAATCTGCTTAAAGTAAATGGTATATTTTTGGCAATTTTTTTTAAACTGGACTTGTAGAATAAAGTGATTTTGATGAAATATCTTGGTTGTGAGCTCAGATTTATTTTGACTTTTTTGACCCACAGATGATAAGTTCAATAAATTTGACAGTTCTGGCTGATAGATGGAGGAATATTTTGTGTTTTTAAAAGAAAAACGCTCATTTTTTGGAGTTCAGATGTTTAACTGACAGAAGTACACAGTTGGATCTGAGGATGGACTGATGAGTTTCCTTCAGGGCTGATACTGATCACTGATGATCAATAACGATCAATAACTGATATTGATCTGAACTGAATCTCCTCCTCTGTTCTGTTTTCTGTGTTTCTCAGTGAGTCATAAATGTGAATTTTGGATCTTCTTTTATTCTGAAATAATTACGAGAGAGACACAAAACAACTAATAATAAAAGCAAAGAAACTCCATAGAGAAGCTCTAAAAACATATAAGACGACTCAAAAATACACAAAACACTCCCAGAAAAATGCATTTATTGAAGTGAATGAATTTATTATTAATGTAAATAGAAACAATGTGAACATTTATAGAAGGTATTTAAAATAAACACAGAATACCAGAGAGATTTACTGCATGTTGTTCAATACTAAGTAAATTTAGATGTTTCCTTTACTCAAAACTGACCTAAATGACCAAAATCTGTCCAAAATGACTTTTGACAAATTTTGATTCATTTTGAACAAGTTTCGAGACAATTTTGACGATTATTCTATTTGACATCAGACAATTTTTTAAGTCATTTTAGACAGATATTGAGTCATTTTTTAAATGTCATTTGACTTTGGACAAGTTTCAAATCATTGTGGAGTAAGTAAAAAGACAAAAACGAGACGCAAAATTACACAAATGAGACAAAATGAAGCTGATTCTGAGTCTTTTTGGACATTTGTTGAGTTTTTTTTTTTTTGCACAATCCTTGAGTCAATTTGTCCAAATTTCTACAACTATGGACAAGTTTCAAGTCATTTTGAACAAGCAAGTTGTTGGAGATACATTCAGCATGGTGAAACATCTTTCTACAGATGATGAACAGAGTAGAGAGAAAACATCTGTAGAGGCTGGAAACATGGAAATAGTTGAATATCTGTAGCATGTAATCCCTCATTTTCACAGTATTATTAACACATGGGACTCAGAATATTCTAATATGAATGAAAATGACAAAAATGTGTCCAGAATGACTCAAATTGCCCAAAATATTTGGACAAAACAAAAAATTTAAAGTAATTCTGGACAATTCTTGAGTCAATTTAGGTAATTTTATGCTACTTTGGACACATTTCAAATCATTTTGGACAAGACTTTAGGAAAAAAATCGAGCCTACTGGATAAATGAAATAAATGCAGCATGGCTCAGAAACCGTGAACAGAGGAGTAAGTTGTTGGAGATACATTCAGCATGGAGAAACATCTTTTTACAGATGATGAGTAGAGTAGAATGATCCAAAATGACTCAAATATTGTCATTTTGAACTGTTCTCTGTGTGGTTCTGAGGTTCTATGGAGGTTCTGGAGGAGCAGCTGAAGGTTCTGTCAGTGTCCCGGCGGTCCCGTCCAGAGGAACCCACCTACCTGCTGGACGTGGTGCTGCAGCCCGGCGGTCCGTTGGCCGTTTCCTGCTCCAACTTCAGCGTCCGGCTCCACGACAGGGAGAGTCTCCGTCCTCTGGGGGAGTTTCTGGGTCACTCCGGTCCAATCTGCGGCGTCACCTTCGCCCGCCGCTCCTCAGACCTGCTGTTCTCCGGTTCCGCCGACGGCTCGGTGCGGCTCTGGGACGTCCGGCGCCGCGGCTCCAACGCCGTCCAGACGTTCGGCAGCGACTCGACTCACAGCTTCTGCAGCTTCGACCTGAACTGCAGCGACGCTCTGCTCTGCGCCGGGACCGAGCAGGTGGACGGCGAGGACAGCTTCCTGGTGTTCTGGGACCGCAGGAAAGCCGGCGCCGACCCGCTGGGCGTCTACTCAGAGTCGCACAGTGATGACATCACACAGGTGACTCAAAACACCTGTCTGCCTGAATACACAGTGTCACTCTTTGCTGCTTACATGCAATTTCCTGACTATGTTTATTCTATTTCATTGAGTTTTGTTTCATTTCATTTACCTCCCATATGGTATATATCTGGCCTCCTTTGGATATGTTGTCATTTATTACTCCGCTAAGGAACGGGAGAGTTTTGTGACGATCGGCGTACGTTTGTCTGTGAATCCGTCTGCCTGTCTGTTACTCATAAACAGAGTAACAGATTTGGATGAAATTTTCAGGGAAGATCAGAAATGATACAAGGACCAAGTGATTAGATTTTGGCAGTGATGCAGCTTCTAGTCTAGATCCACGGATTTGTTAAAGATTTCTGTATCGTTGAGAGATAACAGTATGGCGTAACTGTAACCATGACAAGTGACCACTACATCAACTGCCTGCTGATGATCACATGATTGCGATCCTAATGCTGACCTTTTCGTTGGAAATGATACAAGAAACAACTGATTAAATTGTGGGCTTGTTTGTGAGTTTTCCTTTCCATCCTGAATTTTCGGACTTTTCGACAGTCTTCCTCATGTCAAGAAACCGCTTCTTAGATAAACACTTCCTGTGCCGTTGCTATTCAGGTCAGCCCTATGGGGGAATGAGCAGCCTTGGAGGAGGACTGCACTGTGCTCAGTATTGTCTTGTTTTATATGTACATTTGATTTAATATTTAATGTTGATATTGTATTTGTTATTGCTTGTTATTAATGCACCGTCCGGCGAAAGCTATGTATGTTTTTGTCATGACCCCATGTATGATGACAAGATTCTATTCTATTCTATTTTTCTCTATTTCTACTCTATTCTACTCTATTCTAGGTGCGCTTCCACCCCCAGGACAAAGACCGGCTGGCGTCCGGCTCCACCGACGGCCTGGTCAACGTGTTCGACCTGAGCCGCGGCGCCGAGGACGAGGCGCTGCTGGCCACCCTGAACAGCGACTCGTCGGCCGGCGCCGTCTGCTGGTGTGGCCCCGCCTCCAGCCGGCTGCTGTGTCTGAGCCACGACGAGGGGCTGCACCTGTGGGACCTGAGCAGGCTGGACAGCGACCAGCCACTCAGCCTCTTCAGCGCCGCCGACACCCGGAGCCTGGAGCTGCTGCCGGGCGGTGGCGGCGTGGACTACCTGGTCGGGGGGAGCTACCTGGAGGAGGCGGAGCTTCTGTTGGTGGTGGGCGGGACCAAGAGCGGTGAGCTGCACCTGATGAGCTGCGACGGCGGCGGGCTGCGGCTGCTGAGGAGCCTGGAGGGAGGACACGCCTCCACGGTGCGCTGCTTCCTGTGGGACGCCCAGGGGGAGGCGCTGGTCACCGGGGGGGAGGACGCCCAGCTGTTGCTATGGAAACCGGGAGGGGAGGAGCTGACGACGGGGAAAAAGGAAACGATGAAGAGCCAATCAGCTTTAAGACTCAAATCCAGACCTCATAAGAAACACGCCTACCAGAGAGAGAAGACGACGTAGAAGAAGAAGAAAGAAGATAATTCTGGTTTATTTAGGTCACATGAAAGAGTTAAAGGAGATTTATCTGTTTTTATGACTCCATTTGTCAGAAAATACTGTCAAAAGCCAGAAAAACTAGTATTTTTACAGTGTTTTTATTCGTAAAATGTTCTATAAATCAGACTGTGATAAACAATAAATGAACAAACCTTCAGAATATTAACATTAATTAATTAACAATTAATGTCCCATCTGCTGAACAGATTTCTGTCTATACAGAAATGTTTTCTATTTAAAATCTACAGAAGCTAACAGACAAACTGAAGCAAAATAAACTCATGAATGTGAATTTTGGATTTTTTCTTTTATTCTGAAATAAATCCGAGAGAGACACAAAACAACCAATAATAAAAGCAAAGGAACTACAAAGAGAAACTCTAAAAACATATAAAACTACTGCAAAAATACACAAAACACTCCTGCATGTATTAAAATGAGTTAATTTATTATTGATATAAATAGAAACAACGCCAACATTTAAAGAAGTTGTTTGGAATAAACAGAATGCTGGAGAGATTTACTGCACTATGTTCAGTTATTTTCTGAATTCTTCTTGAATCTAGTGTTTAACTTTTTAGTTTTACACCTGAGGAACTCAAAATTGCCCCAAATGAAAAAAAAAATGTTCAAAATGATTTGAAAAATTTAGTTTTGAGTTACTTTTGAGTCATTTTGAACAAGTTTTGAGACAATTTTGACTATTTTTTTGACATTAGAGATGTTTTATGTTACTTTGGACAAGTTTCAAATCGTTTTGGACAATTTAAGACAAAGTACAAAACTACATCAATAAAATAAATGCAGCATGGCTCAGAAACGGTGAACAGAGGAGCAAGTTGTTGGAGATACATTCAGTATGGAGAAACATCTTTCTACAGATGATGAACAAACTTAAAAGTGGACTAAAAATTGTCCATTAGGACTCATATTGTCAATTTCAACACATTTTGGGCCATTTTGAACACATTTCAGGTTATTTCAAACATTTACTAGTCATTTTGGGATTTTTTGTTACTTTGGAGCATTTTTGAGTGAATATGGGCAATTTTATATTACTTTGGATTTTACATACAAAATTCCAACCTACTGGATCAATAAATAAATGCAGCATGGCTGAGAAACAGTGAACAGAGGAGCAAGTTGTTGGAGATACATTCAGCATGGTGAAACATCTTTCTAAAGTGTGAAAACGGTGGATTTGCAAACATTGGAAACAATGTAAGTAAAAAATAACATAAATAACAGTAAAAAAAATCCATAATCTGTGCAACATCCACATATTTCCTGTGTGTTGATTCTATTTTTGTTGGAATTAAAGAAATTAAACTTTTTTGTTGTTTTTCTCATTTCTGTTATTTTAAGTGTATTATTCGGCGAATTAAATGTTTATTTCTAAACGTTTAAACATGTATTTAGTTTTCTCTCCTTCATGGTTGTTCTGTTTCCAAAGAGGTGCAGGACTTTATGTCGGAATAAAGAAGAGCAAGTTGTCGGAAGATACATTCAGCATGGTGAAACATCTTTTACAGATGATGAGCAGAAGCTCAAAACTGGACAAAAATTTGTCCAGAACGACTCAAATATTGTCATTTTGAGCTCATTTCAAGTAGTTTTAAACAGTTTTCTGGACATTTTGGACGCTCTTTTGTTACTTTTGGACCACTTTGAGTTAAAAAAATTGTCCAAAATGATTCAAATATTGTAGTTTTGAACAATTTGTAGGTCATTTTGAAGCTTCAAGTCCATATTTTGAGTAGTTTTTATTAATTTGGACCAATTTTGAGTGAAAGATGGAAGATACATTGAGCATGGTGAAACATCTTTCTAAAGTGTGAAAAGGGTGAGTTTGTAAAGACTGGAAATAATGTAAGTAAAAAAAAAAACTAAAAAGAAAACGTAATTGTAAAATGTAAATCCGGTGTGTTGATTCCATTTTTGTTGAATAATTAATTAAACTTCATGGTTGTTCTGCTTCCATAGAGCTTCGGGACTTTATTTAATGAGTAAACAGTGATTTTAAACCGCTCTAGGAGCTATAAACGTGCAGTATTTCATGGATGGTCCCCCTGATGTGCGGCCCTGCAGCAGCTTCATCTCCAGCAGCTCTACTCCGGTCTGTTATGTAACCCTCTTCCTCTACAATCTTCGGCTCTCTCCCTCTGGATCCGGCCGGCAGACGGCGGGCAGCGGCTGGCTGGGCTCGGGGCCCGGGCCTCGGACCGGTTCGGCCTCATTCCGGGACGCTGGTTTGCGGCTCCACGCACAAAAACACTCCACACTTTTTACCCCGAATCCCTTCCCTTGTCCCTTCTCCTCAGCCCTCCGCAGCTTGACTGACGGGCGGCGGCGGCCAATCGCGTCGCTCGACATCGGCGCCGGCAGCCAATGGGCGTCGCGGGTGTGCGTCGGGCCGTCCAGCACGCTGCGCTGCGTGTGTGTTCGGTGCGCCGTGGTCTCAGCCCAGCAGTGTTGACAAAAGGGTGAAAAGAAGCGGCCGAGAAGAATCGAACCCAGGGGCCAGGGCCACACCAGCAGCTCCACGGCTCACAGGAATGTAACTGCGTTCGCCTGATCGTTTAGCATCTCGCCATTGATGGGAGTTTGAGGATCTCTCCGTGGGAAGGAAAAGGAAAAACTCGTGGGGTTTTTTGGCCGTTTTGAGGGCCGAGATTTCGCTGCCGCTCCGCCGCTGCTTGGGGAGAGGCTGTCCGCACCGAGCTGGAGGTAGCCCGAACACTTAGCCTCGTAGCTTTCTCGAACGTAGGATAAACTTCCTCGCCCGCCCGCCGTCTCCGTCGCGAACCGCAGAGGATCAAGGTAAAGTACTGCGATCTTGGAGCTGCGGCTTGTCGGGCTTGGGTCGGGATCGGGACGGTGTGTGTCTCCCAGCCCAGCCTAGCTAACGGTAGCAGCATTAGCACTGCCCCTGTATTTACACCTGGGATGATGGGTGATCGCCCGAGCCCGCCCAGGTAATGTTACCTTTAATAGCACACATGCGAACTCAGACCTGATATAATCACTGTGTTTTTTTAAGATCTTGTGTTTCCTTTTTTTCGCACAGAAATGCTAAGCTGCTGGTGGCGGCGGCTAACGAGCTAATGCTACATGTCAGGCTAACCCGCGATAGCCGCAGTGCTAACGTTAGCTAGCTGCCCCCCTCCAAAAAAACGCCGTGTTTTGACATAAAGCCCGATAGCTTTGACGGAAAACTCGGTTTGTCTCCTCGGTTTGGGACATTTGGGTGCTTTTTGCGCCCACGGGAGACAACTAGCTGCCGTTAAATTGGGCCCTGCAGCGGTTGGTCGGGGAGCTAACGGTGCTAGCTGGGTAACGTTAGCGGGGCTATCGCGCTGTCAAGTTTTGAACATTTCGCTGCTTCGCTGCTGCTGCCAGGCCCCACACGGCCAAGCTAACGACAGCCCTCTCAAACGGCTTCATTTCTGACCTCAGGCAGTTGGAAAGATGCAAACTTCCAAATAGGGACAGAAACATAGAACAAAAAGAGGCAAAATTAGTGCAAATAAACACCAAAACGGCTACAGAGCTAAAGTTAGAAGGAGCTAATCGGCTACAGGCAGCTGCAAAATGACAGCCTGAGCAGAGACATAATTTAACTGGAACAAGACTCAAACTGTATGAGAGAGATGAAAATGTACAACATAAATGGCAAAACAGTTAATAAATTGAATTAAAGTATATATTAACTGGATCAAAATGACTGTGGATGAATGCTAAATTATGAAATTAATCAAAACTACTACAATAAAGACACAAAACTACCACAGAGAGATTACAGTAAGATGAAAAATAAGACAAACTGGATAGAAAGAGACATAAATAGTCTAAAAGAGACAGAAAAGTACAACAAATTGGGGCTAAGTTACCACGAATAGACACTAAACAACTACAGACATGCAAAGTAAAATGGATTAAAATGACAAAAAAGAGGCGAAACTACCACAATAAAACATAAAATTGCCACAGAGAGATTACAGTAAGATGAAAAATAAGACAAACTGACTAGAAAGAGGCATAGATTATCTGAGAAAGAAAGGTGCAACAAAAAGAGGCTACAACTGTCTGAAAGAGACAAAATTTGTAACATAGAAGACAAAATAACCAAAAGGAAACACAGTTTAGCTCATGAGAGATGCAAAGCTTGTATAAAGCGATCTAAATAACTGTGGAGGAATGCTAAATGATCAAATTCATCAAAACAGCCTCTCAATGAGACAAAACTACCACCGAGAGATTACAGTAAATACAGTAACATGAAAAAATAAAGTAAACTGACTGGAGAGAGACTTGAGAATTGTCTAAGAGACAGAAAAGTACAACAAATAGAGGCAAAATTAGCACAAATAGACAATAACTACAGAAACATGCAGGATTTCATGTTAAAAAGGAGCTGAACGGCTACAAATTGACTATAAAGTCACACAGTTTAACTGAAAGCATCAGAAAATGACAACAAAAGAAACATTTCTGTAAAGAAAACACTTGGAAAGAGGTCTAAGACTAACGTGAAATGTATCAAAGTTCCTAAAAAAGATGCAAAACTACCACAATGAGGCACAAACTACTACAGAGAGATGCACAGTGAATACAGTAAGACAGAAAACAAGACAAACTGACGAGAAAGAGACAATTTGAATGACAGAGACATGAATTGTCTAAAAGAGACAGAAAAGTACAACAAAAAGAGACTTAATTGCCACAAAGAGACACTAAACAACTAGAGAATGATGCAAGATTCCTATAACCAGGATTAAAATGACAGCAGCGTGACATAAAGTAACTGCAGGAGACAGAAAAATGGTGACAAAAAGGACAAAATTACTGCACGTGCACAAAAAGATACGCAAGCTACCTTTAAAAATAGACAAAAGCATGAAGGAGAGTGAAATTCTGCTGCAAAAGACCGAAAATGACAGGCAGAACAACCACAAAAACAAGCAAAGTGACCGAAAAAAGTTTCAAAAGTTCAACAAAATGCAGCAAAATGACTACATAGAGATGCAGGACTCCTATAAATGCATATAAATTGAGAGAATGAGACAGAAAAGGCAAAACAACCTTAAAAAGATGCAAAATAACTGAACAAATTTCAAAATGTCCACAAAAAAGCAGCACAATGACTACAGAGGCATGCAGGACTCGTGTAACTGAGACTAAATTCACAGAAGTAGACGTAAAATAACAAGAAAAAAGAGGCAGAACAACCACAAAAGATGCAAAGTGACTGAAAACAGTTTCAAAACTTCTACTAAAAGCAGCAAAATGAGTACAGAGACATGCAGGACTTGTATAAATATATACATAAATCGGGAGACTGACACAAAAAATGTCAACAAAAAGAGACAAAATAATCACAGATGGATGCAAAATGAAAAAAGTTTCAAAGTTTTCCCATAAAGGAATAAAATGACTACAGAGACAATAAAAGGGAACAAATTGTCTGCAAGACACACAAGCTGACCAAATAAAGAGACAAAAACATCTGAAAAAATGATGCAAAATGACTGAAAAAGTTGAAAAACTTCCACAAAAATCATCAAAATGTCTATATAGAGATGCAGGACTCCTTTAAATGCATATAAATTAACAAAATGAGACACAAAATGTCAACAAAAAGAGACAAAGCAACCTTTAAAACATGCAAAGTGACTGAAAAAGTTTCAGAACTTTCACAAAAATGAGTAAAATGACTACAGAGACATGCAGGACTCATAAAAGAAAAAACAAATTAACAGAAAGAGATGCAAAATGACAACAAAAACAGGAAAAGTTACTAAAACTGTTTTAAAAACGAGCAAACCTCCTCCAGCCAAATGTAAAGACACATAAAAAGACTCCTAGTGTGATTATTTTTGAGCTTTTTCTCTCCATAGTTTGTCTCATTTTTCCTCCAAACAAGCTGAACGTCTAAAAGCAGCTCCATCACCTCCAGCTTTAATATTAATTAATGCAGTTTACATGTTCATTCATCAGTAGAATATTCTATAATAGAACATTTAGATCAGGTTTCTTGTATAATATGGTTATAAATTATAATTACATAAGTGTGCATTTCTGTTATGTGTAATATTATGGAGTGTTAGTCAGATAATCTGTGTGGTAACGTATGATTGTTGGAACGTAAACGCATTTTAGAGATGATATTGTGGTATTTATTAGTTTATGGATTTATGTGCTGATGATAAATGTAAGTTGTTGAAGATACATTCAGCATGGTGAAACGTCTTTCTACAGACGATGAGCAGAGACTCAAAACTGGACTAAAAATGTCCAAAATGGCTTAAATATTGTCGTTCTGAATCATTTTTGGGTAATTTTGAACAGTTTTCCTGCCATTTTTGGCAATTTTTGTCCCTTTTGGACTAATTTTGGGTCAATTTAGACAATTTTATGTTACTTTGGGAGAGACTGAGAGGAAAATCAAAGCTACTGTATCAATAAATAAATGCAGCATGACTCAGAAACAGTGAACAGAGGAGCAAGTTGTTGGAGATACATTCAGCATGGTGAAACATCTTTCTACTGATGATGAGCAGAGTAGAGAGGAAAAGTCTGCAAACGTGGAAATAGTTCAATGTCTATAGTATGAGGAGACGACTTTTTTTAAACTGAAACTCAGAAATAGACTCTAATTGTGGCTCAAATGAAAAGAAACTTGGTCAAAATATCTAGAAAACTGTCATTTTGAGCAAGTTTCAAGTAATTCTGAACAGTTTTCGAGTTTATTTTTGACCATTTTTTCCTTTTTTTTTCAGTTTAGGTAATTTAATGTTTTTCTGGACAGATTTAAAATCATTTTTGGACAATTGTGGACTCGACTTTAGATCTTAAATAACAAATAATACCTACTGGATGAATAAAATACACGCCAAATTGCCGTTTTAAACAAAATTTAAGTCATTTCAACTAGTTTACAGTAATTTATGACAATCTTCAAGTTATTTTGGACAGTTCTTCTGTTAGTTTGGACATTTTTTGTTGCTTTGGAGAAATTTCAAGTGATTTTAGACGAGTTTCAAATCATTTTGGACAATTTTAGACTGAAAGGACAAAAAACTACATACTGAATGAATAAAATAAATGAGTAATAAATGATATTTAACACCAAACTGCTCTGTAAATGTTTATAATCTTGATTGTTTCTGAGCTGATCTCAGTAAAGAATCCAGTTTCCTGATTTTCTCCACAAACTCCAGAGATGTTTGTCGTGTTTTCTGGTTTTAGTGACGTAAACGTTTTCTGTGACTTTTCCTCGTATTTCCAGCCGTCCTCACCTGTAAACATCAGAGGACAGGTGTGGCGTCTCCACCTGATGGAGGCTTTTCTTAGTCCTGGTCCAGGTCCAGTTCTCCTTCCAAAGTCTGCTGCTGTTTACAGCCTCTTTATCGCTGTTTTACAGGTGCTCAGCTGGTTTCGGATTCCACTGTGAATGAATTAAACCATCAGAGGAGCAATTCCAGACTCCCACATCCTGGAATCACGCTGGAAATTCAGTCGTATTGTTAGTTTATTATTATTATAGACTGGATTCTCAGTTAAAGCTGTGAAGTCAGAGGAGTTTTAACCATAAAGTCACTGTTTCTGCTAATCTGCAGCGATTTTTATCAGCAATTCTTCTTTTTTTTTTTTTTTTAACAGAAAAAGTCCAACTTCTCCATTTGCAGCTTGTTAAATGTGAATATTTTCTTTTTTTCCTCCTCTGTGACAGTTAATATTTTTGGACAAAACCAGACATTTATGGTTGTTTCTTGGCTTTTTGTGCCTGTTTTGCACATTTTGAATATCTTTTTAAAGAATAAATTAAGGTAATATATGAATGCGCAAATATCGTGATAATCAGTTGATTGGTTTAGGTAATTATTTTTAAGAAAAAGAGCTTTAATTCTTCGATTACAGCTTGTTAAAATTTCCTCCAATGACAGTAAGTTAATATCTTTGGACAAAACAGGACATTTTTGGTTGGTTTGCACTTTTTTGGGGTTGTTTTAAGTATTTTTTAATGAACAAATTAAACTAATAAATTAATTTGCTCCTATTTTAATAATCAGTTGGTCAGTTTTGGTAATTTTTAACAAGAAAAAAGTCAAAATTCTCCAATGGCAGCTTGTTAAATGTGAATATTTGAAATTTTTTCCTCTTCTATGACAGTAAACTGATTATCTTTGCATAAAACCAGACATTTCTGGTTGTTTCTTGGCTTTTTGTGGTTGTTTTGCACTTTTTTGTGGTTTTAAGTAGTTTTTAAGGAATAAATTAACCAAATAAATTAGCCTGCAACTATTTTGATCATCAGTTGATCGATTTCGTGAATTTTTAATGAGAAAAAAAGTCAAAATTCTCGACATGCAGCTTCTTAAATGTGAATACTTTTAATTATTCCCTTTTATGACTGTAAACGGAATATCTTTGGACAAAACAAGGCATTTTTGGCTGTTTCTCATCTTTTCGTGGTGGTTTTAAGTATTTTTAAGGAATAAATGAAGCTAATAAATTTATTTTCAACTATTTTGATAATCAGGTGATCAGTTTTGGGAATTTTTAACAAGAAAAATGTAAAAATTCTCCGTTTACGTCTGGTTAAATGAGAATATTTTCTGGTTTCTTTCCTTGTTTTTGGCAGGAACTAAATATCTTTTGGACAAAACCAGACACTTGTAGTTGTTTCTTGGCTGTTTTGCACTTTTTTGTTTTTTTACGTATTTTTTCAGGAATAAATTAAGCTAATTAATTAATCTGTTGCTATTTTGATAATTGGTTGATCTGTTTTGAGAATTTTTAACAAGAAAAAAGTCTAAATTCTCTGCTTACTGCTTCTTAAATGTGAATATTGTGTTCTCCTCTACGACAGTAAAGTGAGTATCCTTGGATAAAACCTTGTACGTTTTATAGACCAAATATCTAATCGATTAATGAAGTAAATAATCAACAGATTGATTAACTGTAACAGTAATCAGTAGTTAGCCCTGATATAAAGCAGCAGCTGTTCAGAGAGATTAGATAAAATAATCCTTTATTGATTCCAGGAAAATTATGGAGAGAGAGAAGATAAAATAAAAACAATAAAATAAACAAGAATTCTACATAAATACTGCATGTAGAGAATCTGTAGACTGAAGAGATTCCTCTGGCTGTGGAATAAATAATATTGCACTAATATCTATTATTCTTTTTATATTAGCATATTATTTTTTATTATACTATGCTATAAAAATTATTGTTTTTAAACTGGATTTTTAAAAATAATTCACTGTTATTTTACATTTTTTTCAGCTTTGCTAAATTACAGACAGTAAACAGTAAAACAATAGAAAAAATATTAATTTACATGTTCACAGTAAAAAATTAAGCAAAAATGTGTATTTTTACAAATGGTAATTTGTTGTTTTACAATAAATGTTTACAGTATCAAAAATACTGTATGTTTTTAAATGTTTTAATTTTTAAAAATTTACTGTTATTTAACAGATATTTCTTTCTGTTTTGCTAAATTACAGACAGTAACTAATAAAACAATATATTTTTTTTAATTAGGCAGAAATGTGTATTTTTATAAATGGTAATTTGTTCATTAACAATAAATTGACACAATTTTTCTGTATTTAAATCAATAAAAGCATAATTATTTTACAGATATTTGCTGCTATTCTAACAAAAAAAAATATAGTATTAAAAATAGTAAAAATGTTTTTTAAATGTTTTATTTTTTTAAACAATTTTTAAAAAACTATTTTGGTTAAATACAGATAATATCTGGTAAAATATGAGAAAAAATATACTAATTAACATGTATAACTGTAAATATTTATTTTCAAATGGTAAATAGTTCTTTCAAATTACATGAACATAACGTTACAGTTTTACTGCATTTAATGTTCTGAAAACATCATCATTTGAACCGTTTTTTTAAACATTTTTTCACACTTTTGATGCCAGACTTTTACAGGAAATAGAAACACATTGATTTTGCACAAATTATTTTGTAAAGTTTTCTCAATGTGAACAATATTTACAGATTTTTAAGTAGTGATGTTGCACCAGAATGAAATATGATTATGATGGTTTTTCTTTGTGTGTAGCTGTATACAGATATTTACAGTTTACAGACAATATCTTGTAAAATTAGAGAAATTATTCATTTAAATGTTGATATAGAAAAAACATCCAAAACTGTAATTAACGTCCACATTAAAAATTTTAATTTAAATTTTTACAAATAGTAAATTGTTCTTTCACATCGTGTCTGTAAAATTACAGTTTAACTACATTTAATCTGCTGAAATATCATCATTCAACACATTATTTGCTCTTTTTTTAAAAAAACATTTTAAACACTTGCTGCCAGATTTTTACAGGAAGTAGTAGAACGATGCTGCAGCAGAGTGTCTGTAGCTTAAATGTTGTTTCCTTGTTGTACTCATAAATATGCTGCAGCAGGTTTTCTTCTTGCTTCTTTTGCATTAAATTCACATCCTATTTGGACTTTAAGTGAAGCATTGAGCTGATTTTCTGGTTAAAGTTGAGCTTAAACTGCAGCTCTGTCGGGTTTTAGTGGATGTTTTATCTCCGGTACGTCATGTTCGCTGGTGATTGTTGACTTCCTGTCGAACAACAGCTTCCTCCTCTCCCTCCTCTCCCTCTTCCTCCTCCTCTTCCTCCTCTCCCTCCTCTCCCTCTTCCTCCTCCTATTCCTCCTCTCCCTCCTCTCCATCCTCTCCCTCTTCCTCCTCCTCTTCCTCCTCTCCCTCCTCTCCCTCCTCTCCCTCTTCCTCCTCCTCTCTCCTCTTCCTCCTCTTCCTCCTCTCCCTCCTGTCCCTCCTCATCATCCTCTCCCTCCTCCTCTTCCTCCTCCTCTCCCTCCTCTCCCTCCTCCTCCTCTCTCTCCTCTTCCTCCTCTTCCTCCTCTCCCTCCTCTCTCAACTCTCCCTCCTCTCCCTCCTCTTCCTCCTCTCCCTCCTCTTCCTCCTCTTCCTCCTCTCCCTCCTCTCCCTCCTCTTCCTCCTCTCCCTCCTCTTCCTCCTCTTCCTCCTCTTCCTCCTCTTCCTCCTCTCCCTCCTCTCTCAACTCTCCCTCCTCTTCCTCCTCTTCCTCCTCTTCCTCCTCTTCCTCCTCTCCCTCCTCTCTCAACTCTCCCTCCTCTTCCTCCTCTTCCTCCTCTCCCTCCTCTCTCATCTCTCCCTCCTCTTCCTCCTCCTCCTCTCCCTCCTCTCTCCTCTCCCTCCTCTCCCTCTTCCTCCTCCTCCTCCTCTCTCTCCTCTTCCTCCTCTCCCTCCTGTCCCTCCTCATCATCTTCTCCCTCCTCTCCCTCCTCTCCCTCCTCTCCCTCCTCTCCCTCCTCTCCCTCCTCTCCCTCTTCCTCCTCTCCCTCCTGTCCCTCCTCATCATCTTCTCCCTCCTCTCCCTCCTCTCCCTCCTCCTCCTCTCCCTCCTCTCCCTCCTCCTCCTCTCCCTCCTCTTCCTCCTCTCCCTCCTCTCCCTCCTCTCCCTCCTCCTCCTCTCCCTCCTCTCCCTCCTCTCCCTCCTCTCCCTCCTCTTCCTCCTCTAATCCCTCCTCTCTGAGCCTCTGGGATGTCATCTGGCCTCTTATGTAAGAGTTATGGGAGGGATCGGCTCCTTTGCTGCCGTCCGTCCGTCCGTCCAGCCGGCTCCACAGAGGCTCAGCCTGCCGTGTCGTCCTGTTTTTCCCGTTAGCCGTCTGAACGCCGAGGCCCGATGGTCGTCCACGGCGACACCGGCGCCCCTTTGTCCAGGTGAGCCGAGCCGTTGTGGTCCTTCTGACGGAGGATTTGTTCTGAAGCTTTGGTTTCCGTTCGATGCAGCAGGTAGAATCGGTCTGCAGCTCGTCTCTGCTCCTCAGCAGACGCATCTTCTAATGCAGCTCAGTGCAGCTCTGTGGCTTGGTGGAGGTTTAAATCAGGTTGTGCTGTTTTCATGAGGATGATGTTATAGAAGCGGCTTATTAGAGGAGAAGTTTGGTCTCAGAAGTGCTGGAAAATGTTGAATTCTCATCTGTAAAATTGGCTTTTGATCGGTTATGTTTGAAGTTTTGCTGTTTTATGTCATTTATTGGTGTAATTTGGTCGAACAAAGTCCACAAATCTCAACACTAAAGCCTCCGTAAGTCCGAATTTATACAAGTTTAACACCTATCGTCATGACAACACGCGTACAAAGCTAAATGTTAGGGATGAAACTAGTTATTTTGATTGGCAATTCATCTTTTGATTATTTTATGGATTTATCAATGAGTTATTTAATCTATAAAATGTCAAGATGATAAATGTTTTGTCTACAGCTCAAAGATATTCATTTTACTGTTATAGAGGAGGAGATAAACTTAAAAATTATAGGAAACAACCACATAAACATGCAAAACTGCCACAAAACAACCATAATATTTAGTTGTTGGCCTATAAAATGTCAGAAAACCATGAAAAATGTAGGTCAGTGTTTCCCAAGATAACAAATATTTTGTCCACAACCCAAAAATATTCAGTTTGCTGTCATACAGGAGGAAAGAAATGAGAAAATATTCACATTTAAGAGTCAGAAATCTGAGAATTTAGACTTTTTATTCCTTAAAAATGACCACAGAAAGATTGAAAACTGCCACAAAACAACCGCAATCATTAGATGGTCTATAAAATATACATATAACAGTGTAAAATGTGGATCAATGTTTCACAAGATAAATGTTTTGTCCACAACCCAAAGATACTCAGTTTATTGTCACAGAGCAGGAAAGTAACCAGAAAATAGTCACATTTAGGAAGCTAAAATCAGAGAATTTGGACTTTTTAATTCCTTAAAAATGACTTAAAATGACCACAAAACTATCACAACTATTATCCATTGATTATTTTTGGGATTAATAATTAGTTTTTTGGTCTTGTTTTGTCCAAAGATCACTTTCTTGTCATAGAGGAGGAAAGAAACCAGAAAATACTCAAATTTAGGAAGCTAAAATCAGAGAATTTCAGAGAACTTTTTATTCCCTGAAAATTATTCAAAACAACCACAGCAATTATCTGCTGATTATTATCTGGATTAGTCCATTAGTTATTTGGTCTATAAAATGTCAGAAAATGGTGAAAAATATTGACCAATGTTCTCAAATGTCTTGTTTCATCCAAAGAGCTTCAGTTTACTGTCATAGAGGATGAAAAGATTCACGTTGAACAATCTAGAGTTAGCCAATTTAGACTTTATATCTCTCGAAAAGGACTTTAAACAGCCATAAAAAGATGGTAAACGGCCACCAAAACCAACTAAACAAGCACAACTATTATCCATTGATTATTATCTGAATTAATTATTAGTTATATAGTCTATAAAATGTCAGAAAATGATGTAAAACGTTGATCAGTTTTCTCAAATGTCTTGTTTCGTCCAAAGATCTTCATTTTACTGTGAAAGAGGAGGAAAGAAACCAGAAAATATTCACCTTTCAGAATCCTGAATTAGAAAAGTCTGGCTTTATTGTTCTTTAAAAGTTAGTTACACTCATTAATCAATTGTTGTAGTCGACAACTAATAGATTTTTTTTGTTGCAGCTCTGATATTAGTTTTAGAAAAGGAGAATAAACCTAAAACATGAGGATCTCCTGTTGGTTTAAACTGAAATTTAAGCGTTGACCCGTCAAGTTGCCTCGAAAACACTCAGAAAACACTCAAACTCGTTTACAGTCAGCCACTAATTGATTAATTGTTGGGTCTCTAGTTTAAAACATTGTCTTCTGAGGCTCTGGCAGCAGAAAAGGAGCGGTGGTTTGGTGTGTTTGGGTTTGACGGTAATCGGAGCTGATGGTTGGACAACGTCACAGTCTTTATCTGGAGATAATCTCAGAGTGAAGGTGGATTCTTTGTCTTTAGCTTGTCAGTTTGCTCCGTTGTTTTACTCCGAAGCCGCCGTTTGATGCTTAAATCTCAGTCACAGTTTGAAACCTCTTATTTTAACCTTAGATTTCAGATCCAGCACGTATCTGAGTTGCCAAACCGGCTCTAGGAGGTTTGAATGTGACGGATCAGAGTTTAGCTGGAGGCGTTTTCCCACCGTGGAAACAATCCAGATGCCAGACGGAAGACGTTCACACATCTGGATTGTCTACTGCCAGAGTTCAGACAATAAACAGTGGTGACAGACGAATCTGTCGTCCTCTAATAGATGTTGTCACATCTGTCAAATGAATTATCACTTCCTGTTTGATCTGGTAGGAGAACCTGACTTCAGGTTAGGGATGGATGGATGGATGGATGGATGGATGAATGAATAGATTGGGGATGGATTGATTATGGATGATGGATGAATAGATGGATAATGGATGGATGATAGATGGATGGATGGATAATAGGTGGATAGATGGATGATGATGGATGGATGGATGATAGATAGATAGATAGATAGATTGGGGATGGATGATAGATGATGGATGATGGATGGATTTAGATTTTCCTAATATGAACTAGACGTCTCACATGATGCGTTCAAAGACCATGCAAAAGTTAAAAATCCAACAATTTATTCAGTTTTTCTAGTTTTTTGGTCGGATAAATGGTGTAATTTTGGTGAATTTTAATACCAAAAAACTGGTGTATTTTGTGGCTCAGAGGATTAAAATCAATTAGAGTAGCAACATGTTAAAATTTAAACAAACCCGACATTTAACTTCATGACAGAAACCAGTGATTAGCAAGTTTTATTCAAGTCAACATGGAAATTATTACTGTGAATTAGATGTTATTTGTAATTTAACAGAACAAAATGTAAATTAGTCTGAAAATTATTTAAATTTTAAAAAGTCCTCAAATATGAAAAATATCTGTAAAATAAAAACATTTTTTCCGGTTTAACTGAAGAGAAATTGTGTAATTTCATGGTAAATTTTTATATTTTAAAAAAAACATTTTTTTTGACATTATGTAAAGTTTAGTCCTTTTACTTTTTTTTACATTTAACATGTAAATTGTATTTGTTTTTTTTTTACCATGAATTACAAGATATTATCTGTAATTTAACACAAAAACAAGTAAATTAACAATCCAAAAATTATTTCCATTAAAAAAAATCCTTTTTACATATAATTTTACTTTCAAATAACAGAAAATATCTGTAAAATAAAGACATTTTACTGGTTTAGTTACAAAGAAATTCTGTAATTTTCTCATAATTTTTTAGATTTGTAACAAAAATTTTTTTGACATGTAAAGTCATGTCATGGAAATTTTTAGTCCAGACTTTAGTCCAGATTTTAGTCCAGACTACCAGCTGGTGAAAGCTTCCTTCAGGCGTTTCCTCCTGGGTGTGGTTCCAGAGTAAAGTGTGATTTGAGCTGAGGCGTGTTTTCGTCGTCGGTTATTTTTTTTTTATTTTTTTTTTTTACACGTAATCAGCAGCAAACACTCAGCGGTCGATGTTTCCTCGGCTTCCTCCCGTCGAGGCCGAGCGGCTCCATTGTTGAAGCTCTTTGTGTCGCTGTAGTTTGAATAAATCGAGTCATGCTGGGAAACGAGGCTGAAGGTCTCCTGTTAGACGGGTTAAAGGCTGGAGGAAGGTGAACTGATGGAGAGATAAAAAACAAAGTCAACTTCCTGTTTGTTTCATTTACATGTGCAAAAATAACAAATAAACAACAGTCGGACTGTTTATGTGCACAAAACCCCAAGTTATATTCACAAAACAGAAAGGTACAGGCTAAATGCTGGAATTAGAGTTAAATTATAGCTGAAATAATGAATATTTGTTGCATTTAAGTCTCTATTTTAGTGGAAAATAATCCTGTGAAGTTGAATCTGTAAGTTCAGTGACAGTTAAATGCAGGTAGTTTTCCTGGAGGTCAAGTGTTTGTTTATGTAAATACGTTCTAATTTGTTTTCCTGCAGAGCTTCAAAGTGGTCAGACTTAAATAACGACACAATGAGGTTAATAATTACTTGATTTAATATTTTGCTCAAGCTGGAGGCTGAAATAAATCAGGAAAATTGCAATTTTTCTGTCTAAAATTGTCGAGCTTTAGTTGAATTTTTTTGTATCAAAGAGTTCAAACGTGACAGTTGATTACCACAATTAGAAAAATGCGACTTTAATACAAGAACAACTGCACGAATCTGTAAAATGATTCACATATAATCATAAATTCTGTCAATGTATTTTTTAAATCTGTAATTTGCTAATTGTAGACTTTCAAAACACATTTTCACATTAAAAAAATTGATATTATGGATTAAAAAGTCTTGGACGTTGGAAAAATGTTAGATTTATTAAATAATTGTGCAATTTATTGGTTCATTCAGAGATTTTATTAAATTTTTAGGACACTGCTGAACACTTGCTGGTATCTACAAGAAAAATTAGCAATATTAAGGATTGAAAAATCAATTTATTTTCATTATTATTATCATAAAATTAGTTTTTCTTGTTTGTTAAATTACAAATAATATCTAAAGTCATTGAAAAAATATAGTATTTTAATTTAAAAAAATACAATATATAAATTATGATTAACATGTTGATTGTAGAAAAATAAAATATAAATGGGGTAAAATTGCAAATTCTGTATTTTTACAAAAAGTAATTTGTTCTTATCCTATGTTTGTGACAAAAAAATTTCTATTTTTACTTTAGTTCAGTTTATACTTGAGGTGTCATTACAGTAATATCTAAAAATAAAACATGTACTTATCTAACTATCTCTTATTTGAGAGAAAATTAACAAAAAATAAAATATAAAGCAAAAAAATGCAAAAAAATTTATCAAAACAAGATTTGCTAGACATCAAAATTAAAAATAAAAATTAATAATAATAATAATAATAATAATAATAATAATAATAATAATAATAATAATAATAATAATAATAATAATAATAAATATTTTATGCTTTTATTTTTTCATGCTTTTTCATGCTACAGATATCTAAAATTACAGAATTTTTTAAAACTAAAATTAAGTTTAATAAAATTTTACCTGTTTAAACTAGCAAACTTTTTTTTTACAGATTTGCTGTTATTTAAGAGGAAAAATAAAAAACAACTATTTTTTCACATGTTAAATTACAGATAATTGAAATTACAGATTTTTTTGAGTAAAACTAAATTTACAACATTTTTGTAAAATTTAGTAAAATTGTTCTATTTTTATTTGCTATGATTTGAGAAAAAATTCTAAAAATCAAAATGGTGAATATTTTATACATTTATTTTTTTCAAGTTTTGTTAAATTACAGATAATATCTAAATATATCAAATCGCAGAACTCTAAAAAAAACAAACAAACTGAACATCACATCAATAATTAGTATTTTTACAAATATAAATGAGCTGTAAATTTACACAGTGTTTAAATGAGCTTTAAATGTAAATCTAAAACAGCTGCTGTTTTCCTCTAAATCTTTGCTTTCTGGAGGCTTTATAATAAAACTGGTGCTTTTCCTGTGAATCAAGGCGATTAAATGACCAGAAATCTGACATTTCTGCATGAGAACAGCTGATTTCTGATCAAATATCACCTTTAAACCAATAAACTGCAGAAATTGTCTCCGGTGTGATTTGTGTGAAGCTGCAGATCTTCTCTGGTCAGTAATTCCCTGTATCCTGGTGTCCAACGTGTTGAAATCTCTCCCCCAGCAGGGCTATGTCCTCGGCAGCCACCACGTCTCCATCTGTGGACAAAGTGGACGGATTTTCACGGAAGTCTGTCAGGAAGGCCAAGCAGAAGCGGTCGCAGAGTTCGTCCCAGTTCCGCTCTCAGGGCAAACCCATCGAGCTCACGCCCCTACCGCTGCTCAAGGGTAAGAAAAATCCAGAACACCGCCGGGGTTTGTGTGGTTAAAGGTGATAAAACTGAACAGAATCCACCTTTATGATCCAATAGCTTCCTTCACATGACTGAACATGGGTCAAATTAATTATTCTGTTCTTCTATTAAGACTAAATGCTGATAAACGGTTTGTTTTCCATCTTCCTCCGACACTGATCGCTGTTCGCTGATGAAACAGATCACCTGAATAATAGGTGTTTGTTCTGCTGAGATTAAAGCCAGCTGTTAGTGCAGGAATGGAAATAATAAACGTCAGAAAGCAAAGTTGCACACTCGACATGTGCACAAAACCTCAATTTATAACAAACTAATGACTAAATGCTGGAATTAGAGTTAAATTATGGCCAAATTAATACGTTTGTTGCATTTAAGTCTCTATTTTAGCTGAAAATAACCTCATAAAGTTGAATCTCAGTACAAAGTCTTATTTTTGTAAATATTAAGTTTTAATTTGTTTTCCTCCAAAGCTCCGAAGTGATCAAAATTAAACAACACATTATGAGGTTAATAATTATTAAATTTCATTTTTTGCTCAAGCTGGAGGCTGAAATAAATTAGAAAAACTGTGATTTTTCTGACTAAAATTGCAAAAACGCAATTTGAAATCGAAAAGTGACTTTATGAAATACAAAATGCTTCATAAAAGCAGAAATATTTACTTAAAGTGGCGAAAATCCTGCATAAATATGTGCAAACTGCATGAATTAAGGTGTTCTGGGTGGGAATAACTTCACATAAAGTCATTTAATCTCCTCTTAATCACTTAAAATTAGAACTTCATGCTGTGAAAATCGTCTTTTAAGGTTTCAGACTTTTAGAATCCGATTCTGGTTGTCAAATCTTCTGTTCAAATCTGATCTCGGCTCTTTATTTTATGGCTTTTAGACACATATTTATCAGCAAATTCACTGTTTTCTTGTGTAAAAGTTGTTTTATGTTCATGCCAAAGCGTTTTTAAAGCGACAGAATCGGATTTATTACGCGTGAAAAAGGTTGTTAAAGTTGGCATCATATTGTGGTTTTTGAGTTATAATCTGACATATTTGAGCTTTTTGACAACTTTGGGACGTTTAAAATTCAGTAATTTGTGTTGGACCATTCGTAGCGGAGCAGCACAACAGAGTAAAGATGGTTTATTAAATGTGTAGCTGTGAGTTTAACTAGTTAACTGGTGTAAATATGTAGTTGTTTGGTGTTTTTCTTAAATTTTCAGAAGCCTTTTCCTTTAGTTCCCTTGTGTAACTTGCTGCCTTTGTTTAAATACTTGCAGGTTTATTTTGTGAAAGTAGTTTTAGAGCAGAGAAAACGGCGGAATTAAATTCCCAGTGTGTGTCTTCACATTTTTGGACAGTAAAATTAATTCTAAGTTGCGTTTAAGCACGTCTTATACTGTTTCTACTGTGATAAACTGCAGTATTTCACCAAAAAGGAATATTTAAGGTTTTTGTGCATCATTTTATGGACATTATGGTAAATTTTGCTCTGATATTTTGGATATTTTTGCCAATTTTTAGCATATTTACTCAGAATTTGAGCTCTTTTTTTGCCGCCATTGTTGAAATAAATGCACGTTTATTTTACAAAAATAGTTTCAGAGCAAAGAAAAACACCAAAATTTTATTCTTTTTGTGTGTTTTTCCAGTTTTTCCTGTGATAAACTGCAGTTTTTTCTCAGACTGAGTTGTATCTCTGTGTCTCTGAGTAAACAATCTTCTCCTGGTTAACTGAATGAGGCTAACGTTAGCGTTGCTAGCGCTAGCAGCCTGGTTTCCTTCTGTGTTGTCCTCCACATACGTGTTTGATATGGTTTCACCTTTACGGTTGAGTGCTTTCATTCCAACACCGCCCACAAACAAACTTTATTTTCATTTCTAGATCCGACAAACCGCGCTGGTTTTACCGGATGCCGTTTAGCTTGTTGGCTACATTCTTTCTAGTATGTGGAGCTACATCTGTTAGCCGCAACGTTATTTATGAATAAAATATCCAGTATTACTCTGACTTCTGTTTGAGCACATTTTTAGTAAACACTCTGGAAAAGAAGCGTCTCTTGTCCATAAATCCTGATTATGTAAAGGTTCTGCTGCAGGTTTTTAACATTAAGTTTAGTTTTTGTCTGATTGCTGTTGGCGAAGAATGAAAAGTTTAGTTGTTTCTGGTCAGATTGTGGTTGGACGAGGAGCTGCTGCTGTTGTTGTTTTAGAGCCGTCGGTTGGTTACCTGTCTGGACAGGTAGATCACCTGGAGGCAGCTCTGGTCTTCCAGTTCCTCAACTGTCTCTATTCTGGAGAAAATCACTCGTTTTTCACATCATGAGCAGCTTTTGAGCTTCATATCCAGCCGCCAGGATATAAAAATGTCATAATTTTATGTTTTTTTACATCTATAAACACAGACTTTTAACCGTTTTGGCTTTTTCCCCCCGAAAACAAAGTCTTTTATGAGCAAAAATGACCAAAAATAATATCCGTACATTAGTTTTGATGTTAAAACTGCAACACAAAAGTTAGTAAACCAAAACTGTGAGGATAAATAAAACAAATTTGAGTTACAGAAAGTGAAAAAGCATAAAATTAAAGATCAGTGAACAAAAATGTACAAATGAAATGGCGTTAAACAACACACTCTTATCTACGCTTGATTAATTTCTATTTCTTGATAAATATAGTCTTGAAATTTTTAACTTTTGCAAGAAAAATGTTCCAAAAATGCACTTTAAGTCTATTTTAAAAAATATTTATATCACTTAACTGAAGGATTTTCACTTTTTAAATCAGGAAAAAATAAAACTGTTCAGAATTTACCAAGAAAATATTAAATATTATACAAAGATATGATAAATATTAATATAATTTCATGCCAGGATATAAAAATGTCATAATTTTCTGGGGTTTTTTTCACCAAAAAACACAGATTTTCAACCATTTTGCCCTTCCCCCCCCTTGAAAAACACAAAACTCTAAAATTTTTAAGTTTTTTATTTGCAAAAATGATCAAAAATATCTGTAAATTAGTTTTAATGTCAAAACTGCAACATAAAAGTTAATAAACAGGTAGAAAACCTTCATAAGTAGTAGAGTAGTAGACTAAGTTATTAAAAATGTGGCCAAACTATGAGGTTAGATAAAAGAAATTTGAGTTAAAGGAAGTGGAAAAAGCAGAAAATTTGAGAGCAGTAAACAAAAATTTATAAATAAAATGACATTAAATGACACACTCTTATCTACAGCACTGATTTAGATTTCTCCATAAATATAGTCTTGAAATCTTGAACTTTAGCAAGAAAAATGTTCTAAAAATGCACTTTAAGTTGATTTTTATCATTAAACTGAAGAATTTTTTACTTTTTAAATTAGGAAAAACTAAAACTATTCAAAACTTACTGAGAAAATATTAAATATTACACAAAAATCTGAAAAATATTAATATAATTTCATGCAGCAGCTCATGTTTTTGCCTCTTTCTGATCCAAATCTGACCTGTTAAAATTTTTCTGCAGCTTCTTTGGTGTTTTTATCGGTCAGGTTGGGATAAAATTTCAGCTCTGATGCCTGTTTTTGCTGATTTTTGTTTAATAATAAGTAGAATAATTTATTTTCTGTTGCTCAGCTTAGACAGCAGGTTGCGTCTCAAAGTGTTTGACATGAAGATGAACTAAAACATCCCATAATTATTGGTCCCTGCAGCCTCGTCTTGTTGTTGTTTGCGTGTTAATTAGAGTCTCAGACGGTTTAAAGTGTGTCAGACTGAAGCAGGAATGTTAGAAATGTTTCTGGGTGCAGCGACAAACAAAGAGACGCTTCACCTGAGAAAACATCGGCCAGGTTTGGTTTGACGACAGGAATGTAGCCGGACAGAAACCGTACTAATCAACAGAGCTTCAGCTGTCTGATGGAAAAAAAAAAATAAAAAAAAATCCTCCTCAGGTGATAAATTCACCTCCAGATTTACCTGGAATAAATATAATCATAAAAATAATAATATGGGGAAAACACGAAAATCTGATGCCAAAGGTTCAAGGAAAAGTGCATTAAAACCTGTAAAAACGTTGGGAAAAAAAAGGCAAATATCTCTAAAATAATGACATTTTTACATGATTTAAATACAATAAAACAACATTTTTTTAGCCACTCATCGTAAAAGAATAAATTATTAATTGTACAGATTTTTATTTGGACAATAAATGTTTTTTAAGCATGTTAGACCATTTGTTTTCAATCAACATGTAAGTTAATGCAGTTAAAGGTTCAATTAGTAGATAATATAATATATATATTTTGGATTTTTAAAAAATGAACATGTAAATTATTAGGGTTAAGAGTTTAATTTAATTTACCATTTTTATATCATTATTATTATTATTATTATTGTAAGAGTAATTATCATAAATTATAATATAAATACAATTATTAATAATATTCTTTTAAATAATGTTAATTATCTCTTAAGTAACAGTATTTTTTCCTGATGTAAATACAGTATAAATAGTGTAATTTTATAGTGAAACGTTGAAAAAGATTTTTGATGTGGACGTTCTTTTTTTCTTTTTACATTTTTGGCCATTTTTTTTATTATTAACATGTACAATAATAGGGTTAGCATTTTTATTAAATTTACATTTTTTTATTACTAGCATTATTATCTATAGCAGATAGTAATTAGAATGATTAATATTCTTTCAAATAATGACAATTAGCTGTTAAATAATAACAAATTTTTAGCTGATTTAAATACCGTCACAATAGTGTAATTTTATGGTCAAGTGTTAAAAAGAAAAACAAATTGCAAATATACAAATATTTCATGTGGATTTTTTAAAAATTTATGTTAACCTGTAAATGAATATGATTAACAATTTAATTTATCATTTATTATTATTATTATTATTATTATTATTAGTAGTAGTAGTAGTAGTATATACAAATAATTAAACTGTAATGGATTATAACTAGAATTATTAGCAATAATATTCTTTAAAATAACAGTATTTATCTGATAATGAATTACTATAATTATTTTTGCTGATTAAAATACAGAAAAAAATGTATAATTTTATGGTCAAATAAAAAAGCCTAATGTGGACTTCTTTACATTTTTGGCCAGTTTTTATGATTGGTGTGTAAATAACATTTATTTTTATTTGCTAATGATCAATAAATCAATAAGAATTTGTTAAACTACAGCTTAAATTTTTAGTATTATTATTTTTACCATTTTCCAGTCCTTAATACACATAATTTTGCATTCAAATAACAGCTGATATCTGTAAAAATAACAATATATTTTAGTAGATAAAAAAATTTTTTTAATAAATTTTCAGGCCAGATGTTACAGAAGTACCGGTTACTATTGGTAGAAGTACAGATTTATGATGATTTTTGTTTGTGGTTATTATCTGTTATTAAAAGAAAAGTAAACTAAAAGTAATTTATTTCACAAAATGACTGTTAAAAGCAACTTTTTTACCATGAACACACAGGATCACATCCAATACTTCGATTAATTTATCAAACTCAGATCGTCTTTGTTCTTTTATCTGACGTTTGCAATGATACCAACATTCTTTCTGTACTCTGAGTTCTCTTTCACTTTATTTTTGCTCATCTTTTACCGTCTCTCTGTGTTTATTTGCGGCTCTCGGTCTTTTTCACACGTTGGTTTCTCTTTCACACTCGTTTCTCACCTCCTCGCTACGAACCGTCTGATGATTCTGAAGATGGAATCCTAGATTAGAAACCTTCTTCTCTGCCTCGTTCTGATTTAGACTCTGTGTAGAGGATTTAACAGAGCACCGGATGCATCAAAAACACCAAAAACCTGGATTTTTATTCAACTATAGCTTTGTTTTAGTTGCATTAACATGTTAGCATACAGGTGTTAGCTTAGCGTTTTAGCCTCGCAGCTGTTTTCACTCATTTTTCAGACGTTTTTCCTCCGCTGACATGAAGTGACGCTGATGTTTCTTGTCATGTCAGAAGGTTAATAGTGATAATTTTAGCTCCGCTGAGGCGTTTTTGCTTCATTTGATGCTTTAAAGACGATAAACGGACACTAATGTGAGCCGACGTTTCGTGGAAATAGAAGGGAAGTGATGATATTCTGAAATGTGTGTTATCACTAAACTGCACGTAGAGATATTTTATTTAATATTCAAATTGTGAGGTGAATTTAGTCAATTTATGTAATAGATCATACTTATGAATTTAACTTTTTAGGTAAATTTACTTGTTTTTCTCGATGTTATTATTTATGAACAGGGGTTTGGTTTCTCCTCTTGTTTTTGTACATATTTTCAGTTTTTCTGCTCCATTTCCATAACTTCTACTCGTCTACGTCTGGAAAATCTCATTGTTAAAGTTCACAAATCGCATCTTTGGGCTCCATCCTCCAGAAAAAACACCCAGCGTTGAGTTGCATAAACCCAGAGGAAGTTTTCTGGAGGAGATCCCCGGGAAGAAACGTGACACAAACCTTCAGGAATTTGCACAATAGACTGAAAGCCCGCCTCAGATTTATCTCTGTGTGATCATTTATGATGCAGGAAGCAGCTCTGACGGGAATTAAAGCGACATGTCTTGTTAAATTTAAGATAAACTGGTTAAATTAAGCTTTACATTTATGATTTAGAGCTCAGACTTTTCCTTCTTCTTGCTTCTAGCAGGAAGTTTTCTGTCAAAGGTTGGTGGAAAATCACTGCAGACGTCACGTTTAATCACAGTAAGCATGAAGCAACATGTTGGTTCATGTAACCAGTGATTATTAATGACAGCCAGCAAGTAGAGAATGAATAGGAGGAGGAGAAAAGGAGTTTATTTACACCTTAGTGTGCACAAAGATGTTTAGAATATGTAAAATAGACAATACAACAGTTAAAAAAAACACCTAAATGAGGTAAATCAAAAAATGCTGCAAACTGAATAAAATGCACTCAGATTTTACAGAATAATTAAAAGTGGTTGACTCAAAGAGTAAAAAAAAAGAGAGGAAATTAAAAGAGAAAGATACAGCAGAATAAAAATATTTAAAAATGTTTCAATAAAATAAAAAAATGGTACAGATGATTTGAATAAACTGCACTCAGCCTTTACAGAATATTTAAAATGGATGAAAAAGAAAGCAAGAGAAATATTAAACTTAAAATAAAACAATAAGATGAAATAAACAAGATAAAATACAAAATACAGCAGTATATATGTGTGTGTGTGTGTGTGTGTGTGTGTGTGTGTGTGTGTGTGTGTGTGTGTGTGTGTGTGTGTGTGTGTAAAAATACATTATTATTTTTTTAATTATCTAAATTGAGTAAATCAAAAATGCTGCAGACAAACTGGATAAAATCCCCTCAGATTTAGTGGAATAATTAAAAATTATTGACTGAGAGTTTAAAAAAAACACGAAAAAACGAGAAAGATACAGCAGAATAAAATAAATTATTTAAAAATATTAAAATAACATCAAAAATAGTACAGATAAGTTGAATAAAGCCTTTAGAGAATATTTAAAATGGATAAAGAAAACGGAGAAAAACTAAACTTGTAAAAGATACAGTCCGAATAGAATTACACTATTTTTCTTTTTAAAAATAATTATTTTTGAGACATTTTTTATTATTTGAACTAAAAATTATGCATTTTAAGGTTTTATTTTTTTCTTTCTCGCATTTTACAGATTTTTCCAGTTTTGTTGAAATACAGAAAATCTTTAGTAAAAATCTTCCATACCGACCTGAAAAATCTGTATTTTTTTTTACAGATAATAATTTCTTCTTTTACAGTGTTTCACTGTAAAAACACAGTTTTGCAGTTTGTATTTAAAGCAGGAATCATTTTTATGCAGATGTTTTCAGTTCTCACAGTTTCTACACTTTTTGAGCCATTTTTAAAGTTTTCTTTTGGCGTCTTTGCTGCGATATTTTCCATTTTTACTGATGTTTTATTTAATTTTCAGTCTAAATTTGGATCTCTTTATCTGCTTCATGCTGAGTTTCTTTCCCGTCGTCTCTGAATCTTCTTCCTTCCTCTCTGCCGTGTTCTAAGCATGTAAAACCAGCAGCACATGTATGTTCCGTGTCCAGCTCTGGTGGTGTGTTTTCTCTGTGGGTCGAGGCCTTTCTGTCTCCGACCTCCTGGTCTTTAAATAAAGCCGCAGCAGAAATAGACAGAAAGTTGTACAATGGCTTCGATCCGCCCCCGAGCCTCTCTGCCAATGGAGCCGCCGTCCTGCAGAAACCCGATCCGGCCGGTGTCTCTTTACGGCTCCGGTCGGGAGACGGTCCTCCTCAGCGGGAACATCCTCTAACCACCGTCCACATGTTTGGCTCGGACAGGCGGCGTTCAGGACGGCCGGTCAGCTCAGAGGAAGCCTGATTCAGTGAGTCCAGCTTCTGGTGTGTGTTAGCAGTTAGCTGTTAGCCTTTAGCTGCTAGCTGTTAGCCACTAGCAGCTGTGTGTGTGTGTGTGTGTGTGTGTGTGTGTGTGTGTGTGTGTGTGTGTGTGTGTGTGTGTATGTGTCTGTGTGTGTGTGTGTGTGTATGTGTCTGTGTGTGAGGACTTAAAATGGACTGAAACTGAAGACGGGTGTTTTCTCAGAATGGAAAGGTTTCTTCTCGTGAGCTGGAAGGTCCCAGCTGAAGTTTGGGCCTCCTGAGCTTCCGTCCATCCGTCTTGTCGGTCAGTCGGTCGTGGTGCACATGTGGGATGTTTACAAGCTGGAGAGCAGAAGTAGGAGGTTTAACGGAGCTGTTCGTGGCAGAAAATGTAGAAAAATGGCTTTAAATAGACCTGAGCAGGTCAACTTTAGCTGCTGGTTTAGAGATTTATTCCTAAAATGTCAATTTTACTCCAAAAACTACAGAAGAACTTCAAGTTTCCATTAAATTTGTTAAAAAGTTTAATGGATTTAAGCAGAATTGATGTGTTGTTTCATTATTTTTCTGTGATTACTCAAATAATATTCAGCAAAACCAGGAATTGAGATAAATCTGCATTTGAGTCAGAGTCCAACAAGTATGTACAATAAAAGTAAATACTGAAGCAAGACACTAGAAAATATTCACATTTAAGAAGCTGAAATCAGTTTTACACTCCAGAGAAAGTTTCTAATAAATCTTTTAAAAACAAAACCAGGAATTGAGGAGATAAATCTAAGTTCTGTTGAATGTTTTTCAATGGAAAGGTGTATTTTACAGATTATTGAATTACTCCGAAAGGTCAATTTTACCTCCGAAAAGTCAAAATGATTGAAATCTCTATTAAATCTGTGATTCCGCAGCTAATTATGGTTGATTTCAGTGCCATAATTCAGTTTATTGTCACAGAAACCTGAAAGTGTTCATATTTAAGAAGCTGAAATCAATTTGGAAACTCCAGAGAAAGTTTCTATTAAATCTTTTAATGGAAAAATGTTTTTTACAGATGGTTTAATTACTCTGAAAGGTCAGTTTTCCTTCAAAAAAGTAAAAATGAAAGTGAAACCATTCAGTCTATATCACCTAAATAGGAGGTTATTCAGTTGACTGTCATAAAGGAGAAAAGAAACCAGAACATTGACAATTAATTTAACACTCAACTAATTATGGTTGATTTTAATATGATAATTCTGTGTACTGTCACAGAAACTAAAAAATTTGCTGAAATCATCGATTTTCCTCCAATAAAAGTGATAAAAATCAGTTTTACAGCTCTAGAAGAAAAACAAATTTCTATTAAATCCTTTAACAAACCGAAAAAGTTCAATCTTTGTCTCTATAAGCCAGTATTTACTGTCATAAAAGAACTAAGAATCCAGAAAATATTCACATTTAAGAAAATGAAATCATCAGTTTTTCGCCAGAATCTGTAAATCAGCATTCAGTAAAACCAGGAAATGATGAGATAAATCTGCCTTTTAGTTAAATCTGTCATATTTGAACATTTTCAGGTCTAATTCTAATAAAATACCAAAGATTTGGCACCAAAACTTTCATTAATACCTTTAATTTTTCCATGAAATTAATCTTTTCATTCAATTGACAAAACAAAAAGCAACGAAACGTTTTTTCCTAAATAATTTATCAACTTGAATCGATTTAATTGAGCTTTTCCCTGTTTTATTTTGTCGTTTCTCTTCTGTTTTGTTGACAGAACAGACGTGGTATTAATCCATCATTATCTGCAACTGTTTTGATTATTTAAAGTTCATTTTTAAGAGAAACCGTCCAGATTCTGCAATTTTTAGCCTCTTCAATGAGAATATTTTCTGTTTTCTTTATTCCTTTATGAGACAAAACATGATGTCTGAAGACGTGATTTTTGGGCTTTTTTCGGACGTTTTAACAACGGCTAATTGATTCATTAACCATCCATCCATCCATCCATTATCTATACACCGCTTAATCCTCACTAGGGTCATGGGGGGGCTGGAGTCTATCCCAGCTGACTCAGGTGAAGGCAGGGGACACCCTAGACAGGTCACCAGTCTGTCACAGGGCTACATACAGAGACAAACAATCACTCTCACATTCACACCTACGGGCAATTTAGAATAATCAATTAACCTCAGCATATTTTTGGACTGTGGGAGGAAGCCGGAGTACCCGGAGAAAACCCACGCATGCACAGGGAGAACATGCAAACTCCATGCAGAAAGATCCCGGGAAAGCCGGGACGCGAACCAGGGATCTTCTTGCTGCAAGGTGAAAGTGCTAACCACTACACCACTGTGCAGCCCTGATTCATTAACCAACAAAGAAAATGATGTGTGTGGTTAACAAATTGAACAAACCTACCAATACTATAAAAATAGTCCAAAAAGTAATGGCAAATAGCTTATAAATTTAGCAAAAAAATAGCACTGTTTTACAGACATTCCCTGTTATTTGAAAAAAGAATAAAATAACAAACAATTAAACAAGTATTGAGAATTATGTGTATTTATGTATTGACTGTAGAAATATGGCACAAAAAATACAGTAAAACCAATCCAAAAATGGTAATTATTAGTTAATAATTATTGCAATTTTTGACCATTTTACTGTATTTAACTTACCAAAAAAAATCATTATTATATAGAGATTTCCCTTCATTTTAAGAAAAAAATATGTATATAATATGCATATTGACTGTAAGAATACAGCACAAAAAATACAGTGAAAGCTATGAAAAAATTGTTAATACTAGATAATAATACTGAAATTTTTTGACCATTTTACTGTATTTAGCAAAAAATATCGTTATCTAGATGTTTCTATTTATTTCAAGGAAAATTCTATATTTTTAAATAAAAATGAATCAAAATTATATACCTAATTTACATGTTGACATTATCTCCCTTTACTTTCCCTTTACTTTCCATTTACTTCCATTTACTTCGTAATGATGCTGCCGCCACCGTGCTTGATACTTGGCGTCATTCCGTCTCAAATCATCAACAATTTCTACTCCACTATCTCTGATTTGTGTGATATTTTTACAGCATAAATATAAAGATTTTTGTAGTAAAATCACAGAAAAGAAAGTTATTTTCACTGCCCAAACTGTAAATAATGTAATAATAATGTTTTTATAAGATTTTCTACGATGTTTGACTGTAAAACTATAAAGAGTAGTTTAGACGTAAACATTAGCATCTTTGTGTTGTTTGCTACAAAAATGTAAACATTGAAGTCATCTTTGTGTTTGTTGTTTAGACGTAAACATTAAAGTCATTTTTGTGTTGTTTGCTGTTTAGATGTAAACATAAAAGTCGTCTTTGTGTTGTTTGTTGTTTAGATGTGAACGTTAAAGTCGTCTTTGTGTTATTTGCTGTATATACCGTCTTGCAGCCTGGTATAACTCAGCGTTTAGTACCTGCGACACCTTGCCGGCTGCCTGCAGCAGTGAAAGTGATTCTCCACGGCTCAGCCATCTGTCGGGTTGTTGGCTGCAGCGGCTCGGAGCAAAGTTTACCCAGCAGGCCTCGTGTTAATGATTGACAGCAGCCTGGCGCCTCGCTGGGACGCTTATATGAGACCTGAGAACATGGAGATAGGTTCACCAGCAGCCTCTATCTGGGTCAGGAATATATATTTATATGTTCTACTTTTTCTGTTGCACAAGTCCTGCCCTGTCACCTGCACTGGGATGGTGTCTGCATGACAAATACATGATCAATACGACAGAACCTGCTGACTCAAAAATATACATACGGCAATACTAATATTTGGTTAAACATCCCTAAGGCTGTTTCCACCGCAGTTATTCACCTTTTGGTCGCCGTCCACAAGCTTTTGGTTGTATCTATGATCCTCCTCTGTGACTCAGACCTGTTTTCTTCAGGTTCTTGATGGGTCTAAGTCAGGACTTTGGGGAGACCAGTCTAGAACCTTCATTCCAGCCTGATGGAACCATTTCTTTACCACGTCTGATGTGTGTTTGGGCTCATTGTCTTGTTGAAACATCCAACCGTGTCCAAGATCAACTGTCAGCTGATGGTTTTAAGTTTTCAAGAAGAACGTGGAGGTAATCCTCCTTCTTCATTATTCCATTTACTGTGTAATAATACTGTCATCACTATGCCTAATAGTAGATATGGTGTTCTTGGGGTTAAAGGTCAAAGCTGTTAAGTACAGTTGTGAACAAAGTTTACATCCACTTGTAAAGACCATTGATGTCATGGCAGTCTTGAGTTTCCAATGGCTCCCATAACTCTTAATGATAAAAATTCATTTAAAAAAATTAATATCAAAATAAAATGCATAAGTCAGCTAGTGTAGACACCATTTTAAACGTGTAGTTTATAGTAAGGTTTGGAGCAGAAATGGTCGAGCAGAAGTCCTCTGATGGTTAAATATGGAAAAATCCACCACCAGTCAAATCTGTCTTCATGTTCTGCTGCATCAGTCCCAGGTGCTGCATCGACACGTGTGTTCTTTTGCACATGTGTGTAACGTCAACACATTGTTGATGAGCTGGTGGAGCTCCAGCTTCCTGTGGAGTTTTCCGTGGACAGCTGACGGCTGTTATGATGCTGGTTTGAAGACCGAACAGAACAGATGTTATGTCAGTCGGCGTTTTATCGTCTCCGCTGTAATCCTTTATGTAATGTTTAACCTCAGTGGCTTAGGATCGCCGGGAGGCAGAGACAGGACAGTTAGTTTGCTTTTATTTGTTGGTGTTGTGCTTGTTGCTACCAGGAAAGGCATAATATAAAGTTAGAGATTTATCATCCAGAATGTTCAATGAATTCAAATGTTTTGTTGAACTGCAAACAGATTGAAAACTGAACTGTCTGTTCCAGGGTTTATGGATATAACGGCAGTCTTCAGTTTCCAGTGAATTTTCTCTGATGGAATCATTAAATCACATCTTTGTCACAAAAACAATCATGAATTTTGGTTGTTTTGTAGATTTATTGAACATCTTCTGAAAATCTGGTTCTTCAGTTTGCTTTATAATAATACTGCCACCACCATGCTTAACGATAGATATGGTGTTCTTGGGGTTAAAGGTCAAAGTTCTTCAGTACAGTTGTGAGCAAAGTTTATATCCACTTGTAAAGACCATTTATATCATGAGACTCTTGAGTTTCCAGTTAGATCTATAACTCAGAATTTTCTCTGATGGAACCATTGAAATGCATCAGTCTTAGTCACAAAAAACAATCATGAATTTTGGTTGTTTTATCGATTTATTAGAGGTCTTCTGCAGATATGACAAAATCTGTTTGTTTGAAAATATACATACAGAAATGCTGTTACTTGGATAATTGTATTTTGGCTTAGGTGCTTCTGGTTTCTATCTCCAAGCTTATGGTTTATCTTTGACTCCTCTGGACAGAATTGGGTCAGTTCAACTAAATTTAACTTGTTTCTTCAGGTTCTTGATGGGTTTAAGTCAGGACTTTGGGGAGACCAGTCTCGAACCTTCATTCTAGCTTGATGGAACCATTTCTTTACCACATCTGATGTGTGTTTGGACTCATTGTCTTGTTGAAACACCCGTGTTCAAGATCAATCTTCTGATGATGGTTTTAGGTTTTCCTGAAGAATGTGGAGGTAATCCTCCTTCTTCATTATTCCATTAACTTTATGTTAAGCTCCAGTTCCACAGAGCATGATACTGCCACCACCATGCTTAAACGTAGATGTGATGTTCTTGGGGTTAAAGTTTAAAACTGTTAAGTACAGTTGTGAACAAAGTTTACATCCACTTGTAAAGACCTTTTGTTTCATGACAGCCTTGAGTTTCCAAAGACTCCTATAACATGAGTCATGACTTTTGGTTCTTTTATAGATTTATTAGAGGACTTCTGGATATACGACAGATTCTGCTGGGTCAAAAATATCCATACAGTAATTTGCTTAGATGTCCTTTGGCTTAGGCGCTTCTGGTTTCCGTCCACAATCTTCTGGTTTATCTTTGACTCCTCTAAACAGAATTGGTGCAGTTCAACTAAATTTGTTTGTTTGAAACATCTGTCTGGTGTCCAAGATCAACCGTCTGCTGAAGTTTTTAAGTTTTCCTGAATAATGTTATTCCATTTACTTTGTAATGATACTTCCACCACCATGCCTGATGGTAGATATGGTGTTCTGGGGGTTAAAGGTTAAAGCTGTTAAGTCTTTATCATTTCATCTTATTTACTCAGACAGACGGTTAATTAACTGTAAACGGACCAACAGTTTATCCACCTAGAACCTTGCTTTTTTAAGTTCTGGGCTTCTGAATCCGGTAGCAGCAGACAATCAACAGTCCACTAATCTGCCACTTGGACTGTTTATATAGTGATGGCGTCTGACTCAGTGTGTACATACATAATATCGTCATAGCCGGGACATAATATCCTACAAATTAACCTTCAGACCGGGTTCAGTGGCCTGGTGAGTCCATCTGTTGGATTGGCTCACCCTCCCTGCTGCTGTAACCAAAGCCTGGTCACACTTGCCCACTGCTTTTAGAGCTCGAGTGGGTTTTCCCCTTCGCATTAGTGTGTGTGGATCATTCTTAAAGAGTGTCGCTGGTCATCTTACACCTTCGTACGCTTCTGTTTCCACTGAGGTCTCTGCGGCGCTGCGATCTAAGAATAGTGGCCGACGAGCTGTTTTCCATTAAACTGTATCGTAAGATTCTGAATTCGCGGCCAAACTGAGGTAGTGTTTAAAAATAGAAGCGATAAATTCTCAGCACGTGGCAGTATGGCTGTAAAATTTAGCACAATAACATCAATATCAGAAACAGATTTACAGCCAAGTGTATGTATATCAGTACCCCAAACTATTAAAAACCTGATATTAATGCACAAAACTATCAATAATGTGGATAGCAATGCACAAAAGTGTTAAAAACCTGGATATTAATGCACAAAACTGTCAATAACGTGGATAGCAATGCACAAAAGTGTTAAAAACTTTGATATTAATGTGCAAAACTGTTTCAAACTTGTTTTTTAATGTGCAAAACTGTTAAAAACTTGGATATTAATGTGCAAAACTGCTAAAAATATGGATATTAGTCCACAAAACTGTCAATAATAATGCACACAAATGTAAAAAATTTGGGTATTAATGCACAAAACTGTCAATAACGTGGATGTTAATGCACAAAACTGTTAAAAACTTGGATATTAATTTGCAAAACTATCAATAACATGGATAATAATGCACAAATGTTCTAAAAACTTGTATATTCATGTGTAAAACTGTTAAAAATATGGATATTAATATACAAAACTGTTAAAAACCAAGATATTAATGCACAAAACTCTTAAAAATCTGGCTATTAATGCACACAAGTGTTAAAAACTTGGGTATTAATGCACAAAACTGTCAATAATATGGATATTAATGTGCAAAACTGTTAAAAATCTGGATTAATGTACAGATCTATTAAAAACCTGGATATTAGTGCATTATTTTTACTTCCTAGGCGATAATCGTTGAAAATTTAGTGTCATCTTTTCCATGGAGGACTTCTTTTGGTATAAATTGTTTTCCTTCTCCTGAAAACTTTTCTTTCTGCTGCAACATTTCACAAACATTTTGTCACCTTTTAATCCATATTACAGCCTGTAGCATCTTTAGATTCTTCTAGACTAACTTCTCTCAAATCTGTGTTGTTTGTTTCCCCAAATTTTCATTTAAATTGTGGAAACTTTGGCTTGAGGTGGATGAGTTTGTGTCTTTGTCCTTGTTGTCATGAGGGGATTTTGTGTACTGACTGATGTGGTCAGAAATAATGCTGCTGCTAACTTTGCTAACAGGGCTTTATAAATATCTGCACATAAATATACCATTACTATATTGAGGAAAAGAGGTGTGAGAATCCCTCTATGCAGATGACACCCTCCTATTGTGATGAATTGCTGTTGGTGAACTACTGGAACCAGTAATAGCTTTTTTTCTGGCTCCTGATTGGCTGAAATGGATTTAGAGTAGTGGTTATATCTCCACCTGTTGGTGTGTTGTATTCCCGACTGTGTTTCAGTTGTGTTTTTGAGGAGAAAGCTCTCAAATATTTAGAAAGTTGGAGCGAAATCGGCTTTAAAAATCCCAAACTCTGCCCTATGATTTTGTCTGCATGTGAATTTATGAGCAGCAGAGTCTGGTTTCCCATCATTGCTGCTCTGATACTCCAGTCCTGACCCTGTTGCTGTTTTAAAATAGCAATTTTTCATGTATATTTTTGTCAGGCAGCTATTTCCTACTGTATATTTATACGACACCACCACAGGCAGCTGTTGAGTTCATCCACCGGTCAAACTGGAGCATCAGCTGGTTGAACTTTACAGATGTTATTAGTCACTTAATCTGTAGGTTCTTTCATTCTGAGGTGTTCGCAGGGACTGTTTAATTATGAAAAACAGCTGTTTGGTTGCTGTTGGGCCTCATGGGGACTGTTGGTTTGTTACTTCAGATAAACCATGTGAGCTGCTTGTAAGTGTGAGATTAGATAAGTCTTTATTAATCTCACGGTGGGGAAATTTCCAGCAAAGATGATGGTGCAAAAATACAGGGGTCATTCTTCCATGAGTAGAAATACTGATTGGGCAAATACTGAAAGTATACTGGTTCTTGTATATGTAGAGAATTTGATTTTGGAAAGAGTTTTTAAATTATTAACACACAGAAGTGTTAATAAGCTGGATATTAATGCACAAAACTGTTAAAAACCTGCATTTTTTGCACATAAAAGTGTCAGGGAGTTGGATAATAAAGGACAAGGGTGTCAGAAAGCGGGGTATTGATGCATTAAAGTGTAAAAAGAGTAAAAATTCACACACAAAACTGTTAAAAACCTAAATATCATACACAAAACTGTCAACAATCTGGATATGAAAGCACACAAATGTTAAAAACTTGGACATTATTGTGCAAAACTGTTAATAATCTGGATATTATTGTACAAAACTATTAAAAACCTGGATATTGATGCAGAAAAGTGTTAAAAACTTGGATATTAATTTGCAAAACTTTTAAAAATCTGGATATTAACATACAAAATGATTAAAAACTGTATGTTACTGCACAACAGTGTAAATAATGTGGATATCCATGCACAAAAGTGTTAAAACCTTGGATATTAGGAGCAAAACTGTTAAAAACCTCTATATTAGTACACAGAAGTATCAATAACCTGGCTACTAACCGAAAAAAGTGTGAAAAACCTGGATATTAATGAAAAAAACTTTTAAGAACTTGGATATTAATTTGCAAAATCATTTCACATCTAGATGTTAATGCACAGAACTGTAAATAACGTGGATATTTATGCACAAAGCTATTAAAATCCTGGATATTAATGCACAAGACTGTTAAATCTGGACATTAATGTCCTCTTCAGTCAACATTAACTTTCTTTCCTGCAGCTTCTATCAGAATCAGAGCAACGTTTTCCCGACGTCCACTTGTTGCCGCCATAATAATCCTTTAAATCACGTCTGAGTGGATCAGCAGCCTTCATGATACATACCGGATTTAAAAAAAAAAAAAAAAAGATCACATTTGCAGCAGCTAAATGGATTTATGGGATAAAGATGGACGGTGGAGTAAAAGCCTCCATTATACGGGTAGTAAACAACACTAAAGAGCTCCAGTTTGTGGTTTAAAAGCAGATTTAAAGCAGCAGGAGTTCATCAGACGTGTTCATATTCCAGCATCCAGCGCTCTTCTCCGGCTAACTGGTGGTTTTCTGTCCTTGAAAGCGTCACGTCTTCGTCCTTTACGGTCACAGACAGCTTTTTTTATTTTCGGAGAAGCTGGTTGCCATGACGACTGTCCAGTATATTTAGTCGATAGGTTTCTAAGTGTCGTCTGGTTCGACATCTTCACCAAACAAATGCAAATATTGTGTTTATCTAGTTCATGTGGGCTTTTATTTTTCATTTTAATCATTTTAAGTCCAATTGTTTTTCTCATAATTAATTTCAATTAAATGCAATAATCTTGACACCCACACTTTCAAAATTAGACGTTTTTAAGCTTTTACACGTCTAAAGATATCAAACAGACGTCTAACTTCAGGAAATAAATGGTTTCATGATTAATGCTGAAAAGGTTAAGTAGATTGGACAGAAATTTATTCAACTCCCACACTGGCGGTTAATTTATTGTCATTTATTGAAGCTTTAGTGTCAAAATTGCACCAATTCCAGGTTCTCTGATGTGAGCTTTCCTAGTTTTTTTTTTGTCTTTTATGATGATAAACTAAATATATTTGGATTGATAATTGGACCAAACTCTGTAAACGTCTGATTATTGTCGCATAAAACTGTCAATAACTTGGATATTGATCCACACAAGTCTAGAAAACTTTTAAATTTACACAAAAACCTGTCAACATGGATCGTAACACACAAAGCTCTTAAAAACCTTGATGTTAGGGTGCGAAAGGATTAAAAACCTGAATATCAAAGCATAAAACAGTTAAGAACCTGGATATTAGCGCACAAAAAGGTTAATAACATGGATAATAACACACAGAACTGTAAATAACCTGGATTTTCATGCACAAAAGTCTAAAAAACATGGACATTAACGCACAAAGCCATCAAAAATTTGGATATAAATGCACAAAACAGCTAAGAACCTGGACTTTGAGCCACAAAACCGCAATTAATCTGGATATTATTTCACAAAACTGGGAAAAAAAACTTTCAAAATTAAGCATGAAACTGTCAATATTTTGGATATTAACAAACAAAACGGTCAATAACATGGACTTTAACACACGAAACAGTTAAAAACCTGGATATAAAATACACAAAACAGTTGAGAACCTGCAATAACTTGGATATTGATCCGCAAAAGTGTAGGAAACTTTAAAATTGACACAGGACCCTCAATAACTTGGATATTAACACACAAAACTGTTAATAACATGGATGTTGATGCACAAAACAGCTAAGGATCTGGATTTTAAGTCAGAAAACTGTCCTTAGCCTGGATGTTAACGCGCAAAATGGTTTAAAACCTGGATATAAAATACACAAAATAGTTAAGAACCTGGATTTTAATGCCTAAAACTGTCATTAACTTGGATATTAATACAGAAAAGTGTAAAAAAAGACTTTTAAATTAAGGCATGAAATTGTCAATAAACTGGACATTAACCTGCAACAGTTTTAAAAACTTGGATATTAATGTCCAAAATAATCAAAGATTTGAAAATATTTTGTTGCACCAGAGCTAATTACACCAGTTTGTATTAATTTTTAGACCTTTTTAATGAGGATGTCATCAGCGTAGAGTGAACTCATTTGAGATCTGTGTATAAATAGCTGGAAAACCAACTATTTTCCAATCAAACAACATATTTTTCCAACTCTGAGTAAATATGAATAAATAATGAATAAATAGGTAAACTGATTGATTCCATCTTGGTGTTCGATTATGAAGTTTACTGACTAGGGCTGCAGCTATCGATTATTTTAGTAATTGAGTATTCTATCGATTATTCTGGCAATTAATTGAGTAATCAGATTCCGCACTGGGCATGCGCGTTACAGCATCAAAAGTGGAAGTGAGTGCGCTGTGCAACAGAAATAACCGTCCTGGACACATATAGGCTATAGTATAATAAAGGGGTATTGTACATACATAGTATAGTACACGGGTATTGTACATATATAGTCAGAAATTATACAACCGCAGAGCATCCTTGGCGGAATACTGCGCTGTCTGTGTGCCGGTATGGACTCATCTGCAGCTGGATGTCAACGTCTTTCTGAAACCCGCCCTCACTCTACTTCCCATTGGCTCGTGATATTAGTTTGGTTGAGGGCAAAAGCTGCGTTCCCCTCATTCCATTGGTGGATGAACTCCATTGACAATGTAGTCCTGTCTTTTTTTTTCCAAGCCAAACCCCAGCACTGCACGCCGGAATTCCGGTGCCTGAATATTTACAGTGAAGGTTCCACTAGATGCGTTTTTCCTGCATGTAAATGTGCCACATCTGAAATCGCATACATGGTGGGCGGTCACTATCAGGCCACAACATTGTCACGTGACGGCGCTTGAGTTTCAGCGTGGCACTTCGTGGTCACGTGACCGAGCTTTCAGTTTGACGGTCCGGCAGATGCGTCGGATATACATATCAGCCCGGTCGCAAACTTTCTCTTTTATTTCAACAACACTTCAGGGAAAAATATTTCTGAAAGCATCTGAGGTGAGAAATAATCTGTGCAGCAGCTGAATCTGTCCTGGTTTTAGTTCACCGACGGCTAGTTTAGACGACCGTTTAGACAGTGGACTGGTTGGACACTCCTGCAGTAAACAATAGAAAAGCTGCGCTGGTGAAAATAGAAGCGTCCCGTCAAATTGAGGACCCGGTTTCTATCTAATGAAGTCTGGGTCCGGCCTCGGACCACGGTCCGTCATTTCATGACCTGGAGTCTAGCATGTAGTTGATTAAATGAAGCCTCGATTCAGAGAATTTTGCCTCGAGGAATTTTAGTAATCGAATTACTCGAATAACTCAAGGAGTCGTTTCAGCCCTGTAACTGACAAACTGTAGAGTTGAGAACTACCAGTTTATTTAACCAGAACTACAGGAACTTTGAGTTTTAAACTGGATTTCTCACTATTTACACTAGAAATCCTCATCCCATTGGAGTCGTATTGGTTTTTAAAGACTTCTAGTGTCTTTCCAGGCTACTCTCCTGTGTTATCTCACAGTTTAAGTCCAGTTTTTCTCTCTGCTAGTTAGCTGTGGAGGATTACTGGTGATTGCCCGTCTATTAATAGCTTCCTTTAAGGCCGTTCACATGTTTCTGTAGTGACACCGGCAGACCCTGAAACATGTAGCCGCTAATTAGCATAATGAGCCGCGGAGTCCAATCAGACCTGAAGAGCAACAAAGAGAATCCATGAATATTTATACGGTGTTATTAATCAAACATCAGACACTCAGGAAATGTTCTTCCCTCAAGCCTTCAGGATGGTAAACCTCGTATATCTGAGTTCTATACACCTCGACACATTTACATACCCACACTAGAGCACGTATAGAGGTTCATTTTTAGAGTTTGCACCATTTGTATTTGTATTTATGTACATTTTTATACATTTTATTGCACAGAATTCAAGAAAATGTCAAAAATAAGTCCTAAAAATGTGACTAATGAAGTTAAATCCACCTGTAGTTCCACTTTATGCTACCAAAACAGCTTCTGGGGAGTCCTGTGGTGTGTGATACCAGGAATTTGGATGTTTTGGTTCTATATTTTGTAGGGTTGTTTGAATTTGTTGCAGTTTATCCCACAGATGCTTGGTCAGATTGGTATTTGGGGAGTTTGGAGGCTCTTGGTCGTGTTCCTCAAGACTTTTCTGAGCAGTTTTTTCAGTGTGGCACGTTCAACTTTAACTGTAAAGAAATCAGTATTCTATTAAAAAAACAAACTATGAAAATCTGATTGCAAAAGTCCCAGAAAAAATAGGTTACAATGACAGAATACTGTAGCATTCAAAAACTATTAAACTGTAAAAAAAAAAAATAAAGGCAAATATACATAAAATAATGATGTTTTTAGCAGATTTAATTACTGTAAAATGGTTTAATTTTACAGCCACACGTAAAAGAACTGCAGGCTACAGTAAATGCTAGCTTGTTCGTGCACAGAGAATCTTCTAGTCTCCGTCAAACAGCTGTATGACCAAAAATCAGTTTGAAAATAGTCAAATTTACTTGAAACCAGACAATTTTTATGTACGAGGACCGTTTAATACATTGGTGTCGCAGTCGATTATCTTTATTTGACTGAAGAAAAGTCGTAATCATAATGAATATTAAACTAATTTTACAGCTTTAACTAGGTGTTGCATTTTAACCTAAAGGTTTCCCAGCAGAATATAGAATATTTGATATTAATTCCTCCAAATCTTGCTTCTCCTGTATTTACAGTATTTCATTGCACATCGACATTTTAGTGTCCAAAGCTTCCCTGTATTTACAGTAAAGCTTGTACGGTATGAACACGTAACCACTAACCTTTTGATAAAGCTGCACACGCCTGTTTTTATGTCCACGTTTCACAACACAAGTCTACTGAGGGTGTGTCACAGCAAAGGAAAGATTATTTAAATACCAGATGCTCAGATACGCCCAATTTTATAGATTTCCTCAGTATTGTTTTTACAAGAATTCTCACCCAGTGTGCTTTTGTTGTTTTGCATCTACAAGTAGATGATTTTGTGAAAGTTGGAACAAAAAACCTTCAGATGATCAGAGAAAACAGACTTTCGGTTTCTTTCTGGTTCAGAACACGACGGCCTTCAACCTCATTAAGCTGCTTTTTTTTTTATCCAATTGGGTGCAGTGGAAACGTGCTGAGAGCTGATAAATTATCTCATTGCTTCATTTAGTTTAGTGCTCATTTCTGTTTCTATTTGTTCTTTTAACTCCGGTTTAGTCTCCACCAGTGTTTTTAGCTGCTTCATGTTCAACTTTTATATTTTGTACGTCTGTTTTTATGCACATTTTGAAGTCTTACATTGTCTTACATCTTACATTGAAAAAAGTTGGTGCAAATGACAGAAAAGTGTGAAAAAAACTCCCTAAATTTTGCAAAAAATACGCATTTTTTGACTTCTTTTAACTCTGATTTGGTCCCACCAGTGTTTTAGCTGCTTGATGTTCAACTTTTGTGTTTTTTGGTCTGCTTTTATGCACATTTTGAAGTTTTACATTGGAAAAACTTGGTGCAAATGACAGAAAAATGTGAAAGAAGTCCCTAAATTTTGCAAAAAAAAAAAAAAAGCATTTTTTTGCTTTAATAAAGATTATTTCTTCTTTTACCTCCAGTTTGGTCTCCACCAGTATTTTAGCTGCCTGATGTTCAGCTTTTGTGTTTTCTTAGTCTGTTTTTATGCACATTTTGAAATATTGTATTGGAAAAAGTTGGTGCAAATGGCAGAAAAGCGTGAAAAAACTCCAGAAATTTTTTGCAAAAAACTGCGTTTTTTGACTTGAGTAAGAATTATTTGTTCTTCTTTTAACTCAAACCACCAGTGTTTTAGCTGCTTGATGTTTGACTTACTTATTTTCTTAGTGCTTTTTATGCACATTTTAACATCTTGCATTGGAAAAAGTTGGTGCAAATGGCGGAAAAGTGTGAAAAAGTCCCCAAATTTTGCAAAACAACAAATTCTGGAAACAAATTTGACTGATCGGCTGCCTCTTTCTTTGTTTTTGTGTCTGACACCAGCTGACATTAGGGAATAATTCCAACTTTCCTGCTTAAAAACTTTCTTAAAACTTTTCTGCATTTTATTCTCTTACGTGGCCAAAATTTTGTTGTTTTTTCTTCTTCTTGGAGGTTTTTTGAAGCCGTGTAGCCTTTAGCACCACCTTCTGGTGACACTTTGCTGCCTATTTTAGCCATAACATTTAATTTTTGTGAACTTTGCCTAAACTTCAGAGTTGTATTGGAACGCAGCTGGTATCTATGTGCTGTTTTATGCTTTTCCTGTTGCGTAAAGATGGTTTTGATTGAGTTTGTTTGTAGAAAACTGCTGAAAACGAGCAACAAATCAGTAAAATTAGATCCTATAAAGCCCAAATAATGAATTAAAAGAAGCAGAACGAGTCGGGGGGTAATTCTTTTGGTTCATCACTACATTAATATACAGAAAAATGTTGATATTTTTGTATTATTATGAGGTTTCTGATATTCTTTTTTTTTAGCCATTTTGTGCAGAAAAGACAGAATATGTCGCTCAGAGATGCTTTGACTGAGCAGCAGCTTTAATTTCTGATCTTTTTAGGTGTTCGTAATTCTGAGAAATCACATATGAAGTTAGTTTCATCTTGTTGGTTGAATATTTTTCCTGTTATTGAACACCTCAATCTACAGTTAAAAACCTGCTGAAAATGTGTTTTCTCTGGTTGTTGTTGGAGAGTTTGTGGATTCAAAGCTCCTCAATGAGCTGGAAGCAGGAGGCCAGCAGGTCTGAGTAGCTAGTAGATCAAAACATGTTCAGGATAATCACTTTAAACGGCCTTGATGGGATCTGCAGAGGGTTGATTCCAGGTCGGAAAACTCTGAGCTTTGAGTTTTAAAGATCCGATCTCCAGGAAGAGGATTTTACACTTTTATTCTGCTGAGCTGAACTGAATTAGATGTGGAAAAAGGACACTAAGAGATGGAAATAAACCACTAGATTGTTTAAAATCTGATATATGTCACAACAGGAGTCACAAATGGGGTGTTTTCAACTTTAAAGGTTGATTTTGAACCCGTTTAAATCACATTTTTCACAGTGAACAATAGAAACGTCAACAGGATACTGAGGTCTGAAACACAGGAAGCAACGTGTTCTTTGAAGTATTTTAAACTTGCATTCTATTCTGCAGATATCAAGTTATAAACATCATGTACTTTGGGTATTTTATTTGCTCCTGTGACTCATTTTTCACTGTATTATAAAGAAATCAGATTAAAAACTTCCCTAAAGTGGCATAAAATTGTCGAAAAATGACTGAATATATGTCTAAAATAAGCAGAAAGTTGTTCAAAATTATTGGATATTGGTTCAAAATTAGTTGAAAATTAGGCTTTTTATTGTCATTTTGGACTTTTTTTTGTTTCATTTTGTGTCTCTGCTCATCATCTGTAGAAAGATGTTTCACCATGCTGCATGTATCTCCAACAACTTGCTCCTCTGTTCACTGTTTCTGAGCCATGCTGCATTTATTTATTGATCCAGTAGCTTTACTTTCATCTTTTTTTTTTTTTTTGCCATATAGTCTCTAAATTACTGTCACGTAATTTTTGTTCGCAGCCGAGTCAGTCGTGGGTTTTCAGTTGTGTCAAACGTGAAAAATTTTTAGTTTTTTACAGCATCTTGTTCGTGCAAATGGTTAATTTTTGGTGAATTTGTTCATTAAAGTAATGTTGATCAAATATCACAATTTTAAGCTTGGATTTGCTTAATCTTCCTGATGGAACGCCACATGATTTGTCAGAAATCTGATTCTCAATCTAATAAATGTGTTTAAAATGCATATTTTGCCTCTGATGCAGCTGCCTCTCGCTTTTTAGTCACCATGACAAAGTCTTCTGTGACTTCTGTGACCTCAGGACTGTTGGTCTCAACTAAATCAGTCATAGCTTCTCAATTGTGTTGAGGAGCTCGGAATTTTTTATTTTTAGTTTTGTTCCTGCAAGTGGTTATTTTTTCGGAAATTTGTAGAATAAAATGATTTTGACAAAATATTACCATTTTAGGATTGGATGCATGCATGATCAATCAGAAAGTTGACAGTTCTTTCTGTTTTTAGGGTTTCTGGCTTTGATAAATAGTATAATTCTGCAGATTTTAACAAATGACAACATGCCTTTCAAACCTCCTGTGGTTAAAGCTGTTCATTTTCAGTCTTGGTGTGTCTAAAAGTCTAAAAATTAGAAGTTTTAGGGTCTGAAAAGCTCATTGAATTCTGCGATTAGCCTAAACTTTTTCCACCTTTTAATGGTTTGACTGAATTTAATGTTTCATTTCTGCTGTTATGGTTGAAATCATAAACTTTCCCAGCAGTAATTAGTACAAACTAGTGAATCAACTAATCGCTGTGAACAGCTGCCTGTTGTAACGAGGTGAAGAAACCTCCTCGTTATTTCATAGCTCCTCATTTCCATGTTGCAGCCGAAGCGACACGGCATCTCTTTGAAGTGAAACCTCGGCTTATCTCTTACGTAACAAAGAGCCGCTGGAGTTGTGGCGATCGGGGAGCGTCGCTGCTCGACTCCCTGCAGCTCTGAACTCCCATCGACCCTCCGCCATGCCGTCACATAGGATCAGAGGGAAGCAGCAGAATAAAGACACCTGCCGCCTCCTTTCTGCAGCTCAGCCTCCTCGTTCAGAAACTTCTCGCTTCATAATGAGGCTGTCTGTCTGCAGACCATGAATAAGTTAAAAGCTGATGCAGAGCAGGAAGCCCGACTTTTTCACCCGGAGCGTTGGTAGTAGCGGCTTCGGTTTGTGTTCAGAACATTTCTGCCTCCGTGAACATCTTTGGAGAGTTTTAATGCTCTGCTGTTTAACCTGGAAGTTGTATCAATGTCTTCTTCTTGTGTTTACAGCAAACAGACACAGAACATTAAACCAGAGACTCTCAGGGTGTCAGGAAACACATAATCAGCAGCAGAACACATCGAGTCACAGTAAAACTAAACCAGGTGTATTTATGTAGCATGTTGTACAGCAAAAATGCACACAAAATACTAAAAAAAAAGACAGAGAAGGATGTTAGCTTGTAAACTCAAACACTAAACTGCAATAAATACAGAATCCTAAAACATAAACAACACTAAGAGCAACTGTAGGCCTTTGAAAACATCTGCACTACTGTTCAGAAGTTTGGGGTCATCAAGACAATTTCATGTTTTCTACTTTTATCCATGTGCTAACATAACTGCACAAGGGTTTTCTAACCATCAATGAGTCTTTCAACACAATTAGCTAACACAATGTAGCATTAGAACACAGGAGTGATGGTTGCTGGAAATGTTCCTCTGTACCCCTATGGAGATATTCCATTAAAAATCTGTCGTTTCCAGCTACAATAGTCATTTACCACATTAACAATGTCTACACTGGACTTGTCATTCATTTAATGTCATCTTCATGGAAAAAGCTGCCTTTCTTTCAAAAATAAGGACATTTTTAAGTGACCCTAAACTTTTGAACTGTATTTCTTTAAAATGTGAGTGAAGGAGGAACATTTGGTTGAATGAGTAAAGCTTTAAAGCTGCAAAAGTCTTCCTTCCGTCACCCCCCCCTACCTGGTTTGAAGAATTTTGCAACTAAAATAATTAAAATAATTTTTGGTTATTTTACTGATTCTTGATAAAATAAATTTGTTTAAAATGCTCATATTAGCCTCTAATGCAGCTGCTTCTCTCTTGAGGCACCATGACAAAGTCTTCTGTGACGCTTTTGACCTCATTGAAATCAACAGTTGTGTAGAAATCTTCCTACATTAACAAAGTAAAGCTTTAAAGCTGCCATCCTAACAGAAATGTCTAATGCTGTACACAGAAATATGTTTTTACTTGGATTTAATTGTGTTTAAGTATTGAAGTGTAGATTATTTCAGAGGTAGTGATTTTTAGTAAATTTCGAAAAACACATCCAGATATTTGCCTCGTACAAAATATAGTTTGATAAAACATTTGATCAGTTATCAGCCGGGTCAATTACCTGATGCAATATTCACCATTATCAAAACAGTTTTTGGATGTTGTCTTGATTCTGAATTAAATAAACTGATTTAAAAATGCATATTTAGCCTCCTCTCTCTGTTTGTGTCCCCGCTCTGGTCTCGGACACCAAGACAGAGTCTTCTGTGATGCTTAATGACGTCAGGGTAATGAATAAATGTTGAATTAAGCCAAGATAAAGCAGATTATTGTTCTTGCATCCCAACAGAACGTCGGACGGCTGTTTTTGTGGGGGTTTTTTTGGTTTCCTGGTGAGAACAGATAAAAACCAAGCTCCAGACAGATATTTATACTGATAAATTATAAATCCTCACGTTCGTACTAATAATAATCAGTGTTATTGCTTCATAAACCACATCAGTTAACCTCTGGTGTGAGTGTAAAAGCCCCAAATATAAAATTAATAGTGAACTTCCACCAACACTGGTTCACTCTACCCTGCGTCTTTGATTTTCTCGTGTTTTTAGCTCCGACTGTGTTAATCTGAACCTTCCGAAGTGTTTGTTTCTCCAGTTAATCGTCTTTTTCCTTGTTTTTTCGTCCAGACGTGCCGGCGCCGGAGCAGCCAGAGCTGTTCCTGAAGAAGCTGCAGCAGTGCTGTACGGTCTTTGACTTCATGGACACGCTGTCGGACCTCAAGATGAAGGAGTACAAACGCTCCACGCTCAACGAGCTGGTGGACTACGTGACGGTCAGCCGGGGATACCTGACGGAGCAGGCCTACCCCGAGGTGGTCAAAATGGTGAGGACGGAAAACACTCCACAGTCACACTCTACAGCTGATAGTAAACGTTCTTCAAACCACTTCTACTGACATGACATCCAGAGTTTCTCAACCGTTAGTCTGACTTGTGAAATAAAGCAGCATCTGATTCATCACACAATAATCCAGTTACAAATTTCAACTCTTAAACTTCTCGGATTGTGTCATTTGTACACATTATAGGGTCCAAATACGTAAGAAAAAGATTTATTCTGCTGAAAAACACATTATTTGGACATAATAATACAAATATGTGTGGCAGAGGATGCTTTTCTTCTTGTTTCTTCTTAAATGTCAAGTTGTGACCTATTGAAGGACCTGAACCACAGGTTGAAATTCATATTCAGTGATGCCTGAAATACATTTCCCCCAATAGTAAGACATAGAATGTGATATATGGATGGTGTACACTGCCTAGAAATTGAATTCAGACTGCAAAAAATTATTATGCAGGAGGTCCTCGGCTTACGACGCCCTCGACCTATGGCGTTTATTCGTTATGTCAGAACTGGTTGCATGGAACTAGTTGGTGAGCGGAGCGGACGAATATGTCGTCATGCAGCGCTATAACACAGATTTGTTTACATTCTCTGGTTGCTCACCACCTTGGATTGTGCTACATTCACTAACTTTTTTCATTTCATTATGGCTCCCAAGCGTCAGTCAGACTCTTCTGAAGGAAAGCCGTCTCCATGAAAGTGAAATTAGATGGAATAAAACGCTCAGAACAGGGTGAAATACCAACGGACATCGGTCAAGTTATAATTACAGGTCAAAATAATGTAGCGACCCTCTGTGATGAATGAGTGAGACTTTATCTGGTTCTCTGCTGGTTTATTGAACCTTCACACAGGCTACTGTGGGTCGTAGCCAACGCCAGAGGAACTAGAAAAACCCCATAACTTAGCTCCAGATTTAGCCGCCGTTCCCACCTCTCTCTACTACTGACTCTCAGCCAATCAGAAGTGAGCTCACTAGACATGGCATGTTCACTGACATTAGGTAAATCTGGAACTGAACAATAATCATCAACAACAATATCAGTCCGTTACAATATTCTGTTATCTTGTAAAATGATTCATAGATGCATGAAAGTCGTTGGTATTCATGACTTTCCCAAAGAACTCATCGATATCGTGATGTACGTAAGGGCTTTGTGTTTATTTTTGCTGGAGTTCTGACTTGTGGCAAAAATCGACTTGCATTGATCTGTAGGAACAGAACTGTGACGAAAATCGAGGACCCTGTATTCATGAATTTGGAGAGTGTTTTGAATAACAGTTCAGGTATGACATGTCATCTTGAAATTTGCTTTTTACTCCGCAAATGAACGCGGCGGAGTTATGTGACGATTGGCATACGTTTGTCTGTGTGTCTGTCCGTCTGTCCGTTAGCAACATTACTCAAAAACACACCAACGGATTTGGATGAAATTTTCAGGGAAGATCAGAAATGACACAAGGACCACCTCATTAGATTTTGGCAGTGATGCAGCTTATAGTCTGGATCCACAGATTTGTTAAAGATTTCTGTATCATTCCCAGATAGTGGCACGGCATCACGGTAGCTATGACAACAAGTGAACACTACATCAGCTGCCTGCTGATGATCACATGATTGTGATCCTACTACAATCCACCACTGAGGACTTATCAGGACTTATCCATCAGAAATGATTCAAGGAACAATTGATTAAATTGTGGGGGTGTTTCTGAGTCCCATCAATTCCCACCGCCCGCTACATATTTAGGTCACGTGATTCGGTATCCGTACATAACGTACACATGCAAAACACATGCCTGTGCTCAGCGCAAGGTCAATCATACGACGACTGAGCAGCCTTGGTGGAGTCCTGAACTCTGAGTGCTTTACTTGTTTGTTATGTGCGATGACCGGTCCTTAGAAAATTGTCTTGCTTGAATCCAGTCCGTGGTGCAAAAAAGGTTGGAGACCGCTGCTTTAAGTGATGCATTCAATATTTTTTCACCAAACAACAAGGCACATAAGTGACCTAGCATCTTTGTATTCAAGATTGCATTGGAAGTGGATGAAAAATTTTGCCTCCACAGTGTTTTGGTGATTTTTAGATCTAAGCAGGACTTGAATCAGGACTTTCCAGTGACTTTTTAACTTTCTCTTCAAGGTGTCTCACAACATATTCCGGACCCTTCCGCCCAGCGACAGTAACGAGTTTGACCCTGAGGAAGACGAGCCGACACTCGAGGCCTCCTGGCCACACTTACAGGTAAACATAGATAAATATACATAACATAGATAAATATGTATATGTGTACGCGTTTAATAATTCACTGCTTTAGAGGGAGTTTAGTGCTGTTTCATAGATAGATAAAGCCAGAGGTGATATCTGGTTCAGAAAGTCTAGGAGTTACACATTTTAAAAATGTTTTTATGACATAAATAGATGAAAAAATATATGTAGCGTGCTGCTAGAAATGCAATGACAATATATATCCTTGAATCCTTGAATCCTGCTGAAAAGCTCATTATTTGGTGCCAGGGTTTCTGATTCAGGTAAAATAGTAAAAAACTGTGAGTTCTGTGTTTTATTCTTACGTGTCTGATTGTTGTTTCCAAAAAATATATCCACTGCAGCTCCTTCTAAAAGCACACATCCAGTGCTTAAAAACAACATGAAATCCTGCATCCTAAGCAACTTCTGTGGACACGAACCATTAGACAAGTGTGAAAGCATGATTTTAATTTCAAACAGAACCAGACGCAACGCTTGTTTCTGATTTTATGCTAAACTAGATTGAGAATGGGATTGATTTTTCTCATTTTACCTTCAGAAACAAAGAATGTTTCCCAAACTAATTAATTGACTGAACAGTAATGAATGTAATCCAGGTTTTTTAGTTTGTTGCTCCCAGTTGTGTAGGAGTTTTTCCTCTGAGTTGATTAACCCTGTTGTCGTGCTTGTCAAAATTGACCCGTTTTAAAGTTTGAAAATGTGGAAAAAATATATATTTTCACAGTGAAACTTCTAATGCCCACATTTTCAACATTTTTGGGAAATCTTTGAACATTTTTTGGTGGAAAAAAAAGAAATGTTAAAAATGTTTCTTAAGAACATTCACATAAAAATCTACCAAAATCCAGCGAATTTCACTGGATTTTGGTTGATTTTTATGTGAATGTTCTTAAGAGAATATTAGAAGTTTTACTGATATATATGGAATCACTTTGGAAGATTTTTACTCATTTTTTTGAAAATATTTACAAGACCTTTCTTGCCAAATTTGGGGGATTTAAAAAAAAAAAAAAAAAAACTTTTAAGGGAAAATTTTAAGGAGTTATTGGAATTTTCTTCCTGAAGGTTTTGCAAATTTTCTGAAATTTGGGGGATTTTTTTGGCTGAATTTTTGGATTTTTTTCAGACAAGGAAACAATATTTTTTGGTGCCCATAAATGAGGACAATAGGAGGGTTAAAAACCTGCATTTAAACAGCAGAATGACCATAAGAAGTGGGATAAACTGGTCTAGTCCAACCCTCAGAGAGAAGGATTGTCTCCCTAAACGTCGTAGCATTGGTTTAAGACCTGGTGGTTGTTTGTGGTTCCTGTTGGTTCTGTCTGGGTCCACTTCTGGGTCCAGGTCCAGAGCCGGGCTCTCTGGTCTCTCACCTCCCCTCCTCCTTCTCTGAATGCTGCCCAGGACTCCTTTAGAAATGAGATGCAAATCTCAAGGAGAAGCTTCCTGGTAAAACCTCTTTTCTTTTTTATTTTGTGTCCTATTTGCTGAAACCATAAAGAATGTTTCTAATTTGTCTTCACCCTGCTGAACCCAGTGTGACCTTTGTGACCTCTGAGTCCTCTGACCTGCCCTCTGATCCAGTTTAGGGTTCATTTAAGACCACAGGAACATTTGATGCTCAGCTTGTCGTCCTGATGCACAAAGACTAGTTCTGGTTTGTGTCTAAAATCAGAAGCAACAGAACAAATGGAAACTTTTTGCACAGGACTGAGCTGAAGTTAAGAACAATCATCCTTACTTTTCATTAAACCTGGCTGTTCCTGTTGTTCTTCATCTCTTCCTCTCTCCAGTTGGTATATGAGTTCTTCATTCGGTTCTTGGAGAGTCAGGAATTCCAGCCCAGCATTGCCAAAAAGTACATAGACCAGAAGTTTGTCCTACAGGTGAGTCGGCCTCTTCTTCTCCTTGATGTGTCGTTTCTTTGTGATGTTTTTTTGTGTTCCTTCTTTGTGATTTCGGTTTTCCTTCCCTCCCTGCAGCTCTTGGAGTTGTTTGACAGCGAGGATCCTCGGGAGAGAGACTATCTGAAGACAGTCTTGCATAGAATCTACGGCAAATTCCTGGGGCTGAGGGCTTTTATACGAAAACAGATCAATAATATTTTTCTACGGTGAGTAAATGTCAGTTCTTCAGACGTCTGAAGCTTCTGTTTATCTTCATCTGTATCTGTTGAGCTGGAAATATGTGATAAATTTGTACCAGCAAAGAACTGTAACTCTGTTAAACCTCTTTCAGTCAGTTAGGACAGAAAGTTTGGACTTAAATGACAAAAATGTGCTAAATATCTTTAAACTTCTCCTAAAGGACAACCAATGTCGAAAATGTCTTAAAACTTGTCTGAAATGTCTAGAAATCTGTCCTAAATGCCTTTAAACTTGCCCTACATGAAAACAACTTGTCCGTAATGTCTTTAAACCTGTCTTAAATGTTTTTAAAGTGTCCTAAATAACCAAAACTTGACCTAAATGTATTTAAACTTCTACTAAAAGTCTTTAAACTTGCCCTAAGTGACAAAAGCTTGGCCTAAGTATCTTTAAACAAAAACTTGTCCTAAATATCTTTTAACCTGTCCTAAATGAAAAGAAATTGTCCTAAATAGCCTTACATTTGTCCTAAATGACTTTAAACTTGTACTACGTCTTTGAACAACTTGTCCTGAATTACATAATCTTGTCTTTAATGTCTTTAAAGTGCTACTGATCGTCTTTAAATTTCTACTAAGTCTTTAAATTTCACCCAAAAACTTGTGCTAACAGTCATTTTACTCACCTTTAATGACAAAAACTTCTCTTAAATGTCTTTAAAAGTTGTCCTAAATGTCTTTAAACTTGCCCTAAGTGACAGAAACTTGTTCAAAATGGCAAAAACTTAATGAAGCTTGTGCTAAGCATCTTAAAAGTTCTACTCAAAGTCTTTAAAATGTGCTAAATATTGTCAGAATTTTAAATGTGGTCTGTGGTGTGTTTTTTTAAAGCAAACTATCAGATTCTCTAGTTTCTGTTGGGTTAAACTCTTCCTTTTGGTTTCACTGCCAGCCTTTTCTTCTAGTTTTGAGTCAGTCTATTCTCTTTCAGATGGTCTGGTTTCGTCATCTTTAACCTTTTTCTTGTCTCTCCTTGTCTGCTACAGTTTTGTTTATGAGACGGAGCACTTCAACGGGGTGGCTGAGTTGCTGGAGATCCTGGGGAGGTATGTGGACTCACATTCTGCTCGGCCACAGACGAGGCTGGATGTTCTAGCCCTTTGTTTCATTACAAGCTCTTATTGTGATGGAGAACAAATTCGAAAAGACACGAAAAGACTCCATGAAAACAGAGTAAGGTTTAGATAAAACAGATGAATCTTCCTTTGAGTTTAACAGACTTTAGAATTGATCAGAAGAGGTGTTTTACATCCTCAGACGGTCACTGACGCTGTGTTTGTAGTAAAACAAACAGAATCTAACTAATAAACATCCACGCAATCTAGTTCCAGCAGCCAGACTTAGATTTTTTTGATATCTTTTCTATTCTCAGGCATATCTTGAGAGATTAAAGCTCTAATCTAAAGTAAACTCAGTCAAATTGTGCAAGTTTTAAAGTCTTTTGAGGCTAAATATGAAAACCTAAAACTTGTTTCTGACCCGTTCGCAGTGTTTACAGTCACTAATTTCCTTAAAAATCCACAACGTACTTTTATTTTCAAACCTGTCAACAGACTACGGGTGTAAATTAAAAATATTTCTTATTATTTAGCTCGATTATGTCTTGTATTTTTATACAGATGTTCCTTAATATGCATCATCCCTGTTAAATAAATTAAAAACCGGACAGACGGCATCATAAGGTTGTATGATCTGGTCTTTATTTTTTTTCTTTAGAGCAGCAAACACAACATTAGAGCTGAAACTGGACTCTACAGGAACTTAATCACCTTTATCAACATGCACTTTACTGTGAATTAACTTTGAAATACACTAGAGATGTGTTTAAAAGTTAACTTGCCACAACTACGTTATAAACATTTTACCTCACTGCTTAAAGAAAAAAGGTTTGAGCTTCACTTTACGTCAAGTTTCAGCTTCTTTAATTTGTCAACATCGATTTAGCAAACTTGACTCGAAGAAACTCGTCTTAAATGTCTTTCAACTTGACCTAAATGTCTTAAAATGTGCCCTAAATTTAAAAAACAAAAAAAATAAACTTGTCCTAAATGACAAAAATGTGTCCTAAATGACAACCTGTCCTCAATTACATAATCTTGTCTGAAAAATCTTTAAACTTCTACTAAATGTCTTTAAACTCATCCTAAATTACTTTAAACTTAACCTAAATGACAAAAATGTGTCATAAATGTCTTGAAACTCCTACTAAATGCCATTAAACTTGTGCTAAATGTCACCATTTACTTCACTGTTAATGAACTTTTTAAACACACAAAAGACGTTCAACTTCCCACAACTCTAGACCTGCATTTAAAATGTACCTACAAAACCTCACTGCTTAAAGAAAACGTCAAGTTTCAGCTTCTTTAATCTGTTAGCCACAATTATAGTGACTCAAACTGAGTCGAATTTGCTTCAAAACTTGAAATTTCTCCACTAATATTTTAGCTCACAATACAGTGACTCCCAGAATACCAAAAGTGCAAGTTTTCAGACAGTATTTTCCCCTAAAGTTTAGATTTTCTGCAGTTTTGCAAATTTACCAGCTAAAAGCCTGGGAAAAAGTTATTGATAGTATTTTTTTTATCATTTCTAGCTAAAAGTTAAACAGTTTAACCTAAAAATCTACAGATACTCTCTGTTTTTCCACCTAAAACTCTGATGAAAACAGTAAAACTCCAGTAAATCAGAGAATAAATGTCATTCTGTTGGTCTTAACTCATGTCTCTTTGCTTTGTTTCTCCTGTAGCTCGTATAAACGGTTATTCTTCCTTCACATGGAGGCTCTTTCATGTCTAATCCATGTCTCTGTCCTCTGTTCCAGTATAATCAATGGTTTCGCTCTGCCTCTGAAAGCCGAGCATAAACAGTTTCTGGTCAAAGTGTTGATTCCCCTCCACACTGTCAGGAGTCTGTCCCTCTTCCATGCACAGGTAACGGATTTTAAAGCAAAAATAGCAGTTTTTGGTGTATTTAAAATAACTTTTCTGTCTTTTATTGCATCATAGTTTGACTTGGCAGCATGTAAAATCCTGTAATGTTTTTTAGAAGGTAAATCTGGATCTTTAGGTCATATGTTCGAGGTTTTAGGATGTTAACATGAACTTCCTCCTTTATGGAAACAGAACAACCATGAATAAGGAGAGAAAACTCAGAAATAAATGTTTTCTCTTCTCTAAGACACAGTTAGAATGATGGAAATCAGAAAAAAAGTTGAATTTCTTTGAATATTTATTTTAAAAAATGGAAAAAACCCAATACTTAGAACAAAAACGGAGGCTCTACATGCTACAGATATTGAAATATAATGTTTCTCTCTAGTCTGCTCATCATTTGTAGAAAGGTGTTTCACCATGCTGAATGTATCTCCAACAACTTGCTCCTCTTTTCACAGTTTCTGAGCCGAGCTGCGTTTATTGATCCAGCAGGTTTTAGTTTCATCTAAAAATAACTTGAAACCTGCCCAAAGTAACAGAAAATTGACCAAATTGACTCAAAATTGGCCCAAAGTAACAGAAAAAAGTCCAAAATGACAAATAAACAGTTTCAATTAGAAAGGTTTTCTGATGAGAAGGTTGAAAGTTGTTTCGATCCTTTTGCCCAGTTTGCCTCAGGAACATTAAGATATTTAAAAATCTTCATTTCCAAAGTTGAGAAATCAAAGTTTATCTGAACTGCTGCTGTTGAAAATCTCTGCTGAAGTTTAAAAACATGTTGTAACTCGACTCTCTGCTCTTTTCCAGTTGGCGTATTGCATTGTACAGTTCCTAGAGAAAGACCCAACATTAACAGAACCAGTAAGTTTCACTTTTTTTATTTCTAGTTTCTGTCCTTCATGTTTTCTGTCTTTTACTTTCGTGACTTCTTAATTTAACACATGGTTGGTTTTTAGAGGAATTGTTCAGGTTGATTCATTTAATAGGTGCCAAATAAAAGTCATTTATTTTGAAAGTTCAGTTTCTGCTAACGAGTTCGCCCAAACATTGATTGAAACTTTCCAGAAAATTTCCACAAAATTGCAGGAAAATTCCCATAAAATTTCAGGAAACATCCCATAAATATTCTATAGTATTCTTGAAAATTTTCGATATAATTCCCAGAACATTCCCATAGAAATGCTAGGAAATTACATGAAAAATGCAGATTCCCAGAAACGGATTTATTATTTACTTTACAGACATGGAATTTATGCCAATTTTCCAGGAATTTTCTGGGACTTTTATGGGAATTTCATGCCAATTTTCATGGAATTCCTAGAATTTTTCCAGAATTCTATGGGAATTTTTTCCGGAATATTTCCAGAGTTTTATGTAATTTTTCCTAGAATTTTCCAGGAAATTTATGGCAATTTTGTGGGGATTTTATTGGAATTTTGCAGAAATTTTCTCAGACCTTTGTGGCAATCTACCCAGAATACTTTGGGAATTTTTCTGGAATTTCCTAGATTTTTTCCCCCAGTAATTATATGGGAATTTTCCTGGATTTTTTTTCTGAAATTTTATGGAAAATTTCATTGAATTTTATGGAAATCTACCTGGATTTTTTTACATGGGTGTAAACCTCAGATTTCGTATTTAAAAAATCTGTAAAAACATCTCTGAACTCTTGTTCCTCTTTCAGGTCATCAGAGGCTTACTGAAGTTCTGGCCAAAAACCTGCAGTCAAAAAGAGGTGAGTTGTTTCATTTCTTTCTTCTTCAGCTGTCAGTTATGTCCGAAATGTGAAAAGTTTGCAAAATGAGTCCAACAAATTCTGTATTTGTTCAAATGGGTGAAAGAAAAATTGTCCATAATTAGTAAAATTGTCCAAATTGACTCAAGATTTGCCAAAATACCAAAAAGTTGTGTTAAAAAAAAAAAAAAAAGTTAAATTTGTCTAAAATGACTGAAAATTTGCCTAAAATGACAAAAGCATGAACAAAATTTGTCTATAATTACTTGAAACTTGTTCAGAATGACTCTTAAGTTTGTCCAAAAAGGCGACATTTCCAACAAGGACTCAAAAATCTCAACAAAATCACTTGAAGATGATCCAGAGAGACTCATCAGAATGTCCAAGATGCTTCAACATGTGTCCAAACTAACAAACTCTGGTCCAGAATAACTGGAAATGTGTCCAGAATGACAGAAATTAGAAATAATTTGCATGTATTCCTGTTTCTTCTGCTGCAGGTGATGTTTCTAGGAGAGCTGGAGGAGATTCTGGACGTCATTGAACCGACACAGTTCGTGAAGATCCAGGAGCCGCTGTTCAAACAGATCTCCAGATGTGTCTCCAGCCCACATTTCCAGGTCAGTCAAACTCAAAACTGGAATTTGGACACCTGGACGTTAAAAAGACGTTTCTCCAGAAGATACTGAAAGTGTTTTTGTGTCCTCAGGTTGCAGAACGAGCTCTGTACTACTGGAACAACGAATACATCATGAGTCTGATCGAGGAGAACTCCAGCGTCATCCTGCCCATCATGTTCGCCAGCCTCTACAGGATCTCCAAAGAGCACTGGAACCCGTGAGTTTAAACTGGAAATATCCAGAAATCAGCTTCAGGAAGAAACTTTAAGGCAACACGATGACTCTGATCAATGGAAACTTTCGGAATCAGTCTCTCCTTATTGAGGAAAATGAAAATTTCCCAATTAAACTGACTAAACGTGGAGAAAATTTGATGAAAATGAGGACTTGAGGCATGTCTGTACACTTTATTAAACGTGTTTAACATTCCAGTACAGATAACAACTATCATTTAAGTCAAGATTTGTCCAAAATAACAAGCACTTTTCCAGAAAACCTGATTTAAACTTGGTACTATCGTAGCATCCTCCTCATGCAGCGCTGCTCTGCTCCCAGAGCTCCTGCAACTCTTAGAAAGCTCCCTGAAGTCCAACTGTAATCAGCTGAATTACTTAAAATGTGTTTAAATGATTCAAAGTTTGTCCTAAATTACTCAAAATTTGTTCAAACTTTGGACAAATGACAGAAATTTCCAAAATGGCTTCGGATGTGTCCAAAGTGAATCAATGTATGTTCAAAATGACAAAAAAACTCATCCAGAATTACTCAAATGTGTGTAAAATGACATAAACCTGAACAGAGCGACTCTAAATGTGTCCGAAATTATTCCATATTTTTTCAGAATACCAAAAAATTGCCCAAAACGACTCAAAATTTGCCCTTTATGATTTAAACTTTGACCAAAATGACTTGAATCTTGGTGAGAATCATTTAATAGTTGTTCAAAATAAGAAACACTCGTTTAGAATTACTCAGAATGATTGACGTTGACTCTAAATTTGACAGTGACTAAATCTTTGTTCAAAATGACCAAAAACCCTGAACAGCTCGACTCAACGAGGTTCTAACAAACAACTTAGAATTTCTCCGTAATGACAAATGTTTGTCCAGTAGAACTACATTTTGAATGTATTTGTTTTGTTTTCAGTCAGAGTCTTTGTGTTTTGTTGTTTATAGAATAAATAATTCTGAGATTTCTGTCTTTGCTTCCTTCAGGGCAATCGTGGCGCTGGTCTACAACGTCCTGAAGGCCTTCATGGAGATGAACAGTACCTTATTTGATGAACTCACAGCCACTTACAAGTCAGACCGCCAGCGGTGAGAATCGTTCATAAAGACAGGAAACTATCGGCTCTATAAATATCTGGATTAATACTACATGTTGTTATAATAGCAGACAGGAAACACCAGCAGCTAAAATAGGTCACCAAGTTTAGGTTTGACTCAGTTCTTCATTTCATTTCAAGTTAACGGAATTCTGTCATTTCAGAAGAACTGGGACTAAAATAAACTGTGGAGTCCAGCTAGTTTATTTCTTAGATCGACAAAGGACTTTATTTTCTTTGTTGACTGATCTGATCTCCAGATATCTCGCTTTCCACAGATTACGAGAAAAATTAGAACAAAAGCTGGAAATGAAAAGAAAATGTGGACATTTTTTAGCTCTAGCCTTAAAGCTTTAATAACAAGAGGTCTAACAGCAGAGAAATACGATATTTTTAGGCTTGTTTTGTTTCTCAAAAACTTAATGGAATTATGTCATCATTTCAGAGGAATTGTGACTAAAAAACCTCGCTAGCCCCACAACTAATGGTTAGAAAAGAAGTTAAACCACAAGCTATTTTGGACGTCAGCTTGAAAGAATTTATGCCAACGTTAGCTTAATAAAGCTTAAAATCTCAAGTTCAGCTACTGTTAAAAGAAGTCAATGTTAGCATCTTTTATATTGTAGGCCAAGAATTAGCCCAAAACAAGCTAAAATCGGTTTGAAAGAAGTTAGATTAATGTTAGATGTTTTCATTTTACATTCTAACATAGATGTTAGCTTCAAAGAAATCTATGTAAGCTCAAAAGAAATTGAATTAGCATCACCTCAAAGGAAGGTAGATTAGCATTAGCTCTATGAAGTTACAGAAAATGGTTAAATTTATAGAAGTCTTTGTCATGCTGTGCCTTTACTAGTAACTTTTAATGGTTTGACATCAAAATAAACTTCAAATACACTAACTCAGTTAGCCTAAAACAAGCTAACATCAGTTTAAAAGGTTTGTTTTCATATTACAGGCTAACATAGATGTTAGATTAGCATTAGCTCTATGACATTAAGGAAAATGTGTCATTTTATAGAAGTCTTTGTCATGGTGTACCTTTACTAGTAACTTTTAATGGTTCAACATTAAAATAAACTTTAAATACATTATCTCAGGTTCTTGCTGTGAGTTTTTATAAATGTGTCATGAAGTTTTCCCCGCAATTAAACGCCGTCGTCCTTCGTCTTGTCTCGTCCCTCAGTGAGAAGAAGAAGGAGAAGGAGCGGGAGGAGCTGTGGAAGAAGCTGGAGGACCTGGAGCTGAAGCGGGGCCTTAGGAGCGACGGCATCATCCCGACTTAACGACGACGTCGCCGGCTCCCCTCCGCCTCCCTCCTCCCCCCTCCGCCTCCCCTCCACCCCCTCCTCCCCCAAACCAGCCGCCGCCTCCGGATCGACTCGGAGCACCGCCGGTTTCTTAACTGTTTATTTTCTTATGTTTTTTTTTTTTTCTCCTGTGTTTGTGCGACTTACTTTACAGTAGATTCATCACGTCTGTTTTCATTATTTCAACAGCACTGTAAATAATTATTTTTCTCTTTTTTTTCTTTTTTTTTCCCTTAAACTGATATTATTGCAAACGGGGAAAAAAAACAAAACAAGAATAATAATAATAATAATAATAATAAAAAGGAAGAAAAAAATAGAAAATGAGAAAATGACTTGTGTGGGATGGGGATTCAAACAAAAACAAAAAAAAAACTTTTTGGACTGTAGGACATGAAATGAACTCTTGGAAAACAACAAAAAAAAAAAAACAAAAAAAGAGAAGATAGATTGATTTTAACTCTTCAGTACAGTCCCATATGTCATTTTTATTTTCCTGGTTCTCCTCTTTGCTTTTCCTCTCGTCACCTCCCTCGTCTCCCCCTGAACTCACCCTCCTGTTTGAATAAACTCAACAGAACCGCACATTAAATAACAACAGGGACTCTGGCTGTGTTTACATGCGCGTTCAGTCAAAACTATTGACAAATTCTGGCTCAAAAAACCCAAATTTATTCACATATTTCTGCATCTGAAGTGAATTAAAAGAATCATATTTTAAAAAATTACATTTTCAACACTTCAGAATTGATTTTTTCAACCTGTTTAAGGTCCAAAAACAGAAACGTATTTAAAGTTAAGCTGCTTAATTAGTCCCCGACTGGTTTGATGATCAGTTTGTTTTTTAAAATGAAAACAATCTAAATTCTCTAATTGCAGCTGCTTAAATGTCTTTTTTTCAGGTTTCTTTCCTCCTTTGTGACGTAAACTTTAATTTTCTTGGGTTGTGGACAAACGAGACATTTAACGAAACACTGATCGCCTTTTTTCTCCATTTTATGGCGACAATTTATCGACTAATCAGTAAAATAGCACAAGAACAGTGTGCTAAATGTGCATATTTCCTTCTAAAAACCTGTCGACAATAAGCTTCAGGTGTGCTCAGTCTTCTAATTCTTCAAATTATTCAGCATTTATTAAACTTATGTGTACAGAATTCTTTGTTTTTCTTTGCTTTAGCGCCACCTGGTGGTAAACAGCAGGTAAAACACTGACAGGAGCCTTTCAAATCCAACTTTATTAGGATTTAAATAATAAAATACACCAAAATCTAATAAATATTTCATACTCGGAAGTGAAAAATGTACGTTATATTCCAAAATTTGTGTATTAGATGCAGAAAATTTATAATTAAAGCAAAATATTGTCCCTAAAGTTGCTCCACGTGTGCTGTGAAACTCGTATTTTCCATTTTAGAGGCATTTTTATCCTGTAAAATCCTTTAAATTTGTACACAGGATTAGAAAAATCTTCTCAAACTTCAGCATTATTTTAACCTCTGGATGCAGGGATCATTATATTCCACTACTTTGTCGCCACCTGGTGGTAAACAGCGAGTAAAACGTGCAAGAACCTTAAAATTGCAACTTAAATATGATTTAAATACTGAAATAAACCAAAATCTAATAAATATTTGCTAGTTAAAAGCCATGATTTGTACATTAGATGTGCAAATTAGGAATTTAAGTAAAACTTTGATCCAAAATTAGTAACAGCTGTGTTGTGAAAATGTTATTTTCCATTTTGGAGTTTAGTATTTTACATAAAGTTGGACTTTATTCCTGTAAAATCCTTAAAAATGTATGCAGAGAATCTAAAGCCTGATTAAAACTTTACTTTGGCGCCATCTGTTGGTAAATAAACACCAGCAGAAGACAGAAAATCCAACTAAAATACGACTAATACTGAAATAACCCCAAATGTTCTAAATATTGAAGTCACAGGAGAGTCTGAGGTGGGAAAAAGACAATTTAAGGCCAAAATGCACAAAATCAGAATCCAAGTAAATATTTGACCCAAAAATGTGCACCACTTCTGCTTTAAAACGGTTATTTTCAATTTTACAATTAAATATTTCAGTTTTTATTCATTTCAGATCCTGTCAGCTGTCATTTATTCGTCCTTTTGGTTCCCTGAAGCCGACAAATTTGTGTTCATATTTTGAATCCAGACTAAAACTTCTGTCAAACTTGCTGAGGCGCCACCTGGTGGTAAATTATGTATCTGCAGGAGGCTAAAAATCCAACGGAAACATGACTGAAATACTCAAATAAACCACAGTCAGAAATATTTAACAGACTGAAATGACAGAGGTGGAAAACATTCAAATTAATCACCAGAATCTGTTGGATGCACAAATTAAGATTTTAAGTAAAATGTGAGCTGGGATATTTGTTTCTCTTTACTTTGGCGTCATCTGGTGGTGAGTTATGCATCTGCAGGAGGCTAAAAATCCAATTTAAACCACAATCATGAATATTTAACACAGAAATGACAAATGTGGAAAAAAAAATTCAAATTAAAGCCCAAAATCTGTTCATTGGACTCACAAATTCGGAATTTCAGTAAAAGTTTGTCAATTATTTGTTGATTGGGATGTTTTGTTTCCATAAAATAACCCCTAAAAACCCACCTTTCGACCCTGAACGCTGTATGTAAACACACCCACCTCGCCTCCTCCACTAACAGTCCTGCTCTCTCGTTGACTCCGCCCTCTCTCCCTCCTCACCTGCCCTCCAGGTGCGTCGGCCATCAGTCTGGAACTGGTGCCGTCCGGCCACAGCGGGACTTTCAGCTCCGAACACAGACAAAAAAAAAGGAAAAAAAAAGTCACCAAAAAACCCTTCCTCTTCCTGTTGTGAAAAGACGAGCGCCCCGCCTCACCTGTCCTCACCTGTCCTGGTCCATGTCGCCCACCGGGGGGCGCCGCGTCGACTCACAGTATTACAGCAGCAGCGATGACAAAAAAAGAACCCTGTACATTGTTATTGAATGCAGTACACTGATAATCTTGTATCTTGTAGTAATTTAGATTTGTTTTTTTGCGTAGGAACCTGTGGAGAGGAGTATCCAGTATATAAAGAGGTATTATGGAACAAGACTTCCTGGTATTTATGATAGTGTTTCCCCCTTTTAGTCGCTTTCTTTTCTTTCTCCCTCTTGGTTTTTATCTCATTTTGGATATTTTGATGAAGTTTCTTTACACCATTTTTTTTCCTTTTTTTTTTTTAGTGCAGGGAAGGGAGGGGTCAGGGCAGGTAGGCAGGCAGGAGGGGTGGAAGAGGAGAAGGCCCGGGGCAGATCTAGTTGCCCCGCCGGGGGTAAAAACATTTTTTTTCTTGGTTTTTTTTTTCGACAGCAGAACCTCCCCCCTCCTCCCTCGCAGAATTAATGTGTGCTTTAGAACGGCCCAGATATAATATGATTTAAAAGCTGAGAAAAAAAAAGATAAAAAAGGGTTGGAGAAATACAAATGTTTAATTATTTTAAAAAATAAAGAGATATTAAATTAAACCTGTTTTGTGATAAAGCCCAGACACTGAATCGCTTTTATTTCCAGAGTTCACCGGGTGACTGAGTGGATGGATGAGTGAACCCATGAAACCCAAGGAACAATAACAACAAAGAATCTAAAAAACAAGCCTTTTTGTTTAAAAAAAAATGGAAAACTGGTTATTTGTTACATTTGTAAGATTGGGGATGGTCTGTGTTTGCAAAAAAAGATCTAAAACCCATTTAAGCCCAGTTTGGACTATTGGAAGTGGTTGAGGTCATTAACCGTCTCAGAAGTCTTTGTCATGGTGCCTCTTTACTAGTTTATTTTTTTAACAAATCAATGGTGTCTTTAACTTCAGCCCGATCCTTTGTTTACGTTGACTGTCGCACAGGTGTCGGAAAAGGAAAGAACTATTTTTTTCAGGATGTTTGGGATGCAAGTTTTGAATAATTTCCTCATTATTTTGCAACTTTATCGACCAATATTTGGGTAAATTATGACTGAAATTAAGCCCAGTGGATAATTTTATTGTTTGTGTATTTCAATTTTAGTCAACAGACACATGATCTGGGCAACAAATAGGAACCAATTCAATTCCATTTTGTCCTATTAGAAGTGGTTGGAGGTCATTAACCCTCATAGAAGTCTTTGTCATGGTGCCCCTTTACTGATTTAACTGACTAAAGATCCAAAACCAGCAGTGTTTCAATATGAACTCACAGCTCAAATCTGAAAATAATTAGAAAGTTTTAGGATTTCAACACCAGTTCTTGCGTATAAAATGAAGAAATTCTATTTTCTAGAAGTCTTTGTCATGGTGCCCCTTTACTGGATAAAGATCCAAAATCAATAGAGAGTCTTGATCCAAACTCAAAAATTAATTTATGACTGAAATTAAGTCCAGTGGACATTTTTATTGTGTGTGTGTGTATATATATATATATATATATATATATATATATATATATATATATATATATATATATATATATATATATATATATTCATATGTGTGTGTGTATGTGTGTATATATATATTTTTATATATATATATATATATATATATATATATATATATATATATATATATATTTCAGTTTTACTCAACAGATATGATCTGGGCCACAATTAGGAACCAATTCAACTCCAGTTTGTCCTGAACACATTAGAAGTGGTTGAAGGTCATTAACCATCGTAGAAGTCTTTGTCATGGTGTCCCTTTACTGGTTTAACTGGATAAAGATCCAAAACATACAAAATGTCTATCAAATCACAGAAGTCTGAATGCACAGCATAAATGTTATATTTTCTCATAAAACTGAAAATAAATCTGGAGATTGAGGATTTACAACATTTTAACACAGTTTCGGACATGTAAAATGAAATAATATTTTATAGAAGTCTTTGTAATGACGCCCCTTTACTAGTTAAACCCCTACAATGCTCTCTGCCTGCCAACATGAACTTCCCACACTAAAATGAAGAATGAGAACAGTTTAACATTAAAAAAAACTAAATAATCAGCAATAAATCAGTAAATCAGCTTCATCTCAGAATTTATGCAGTTTAGAAATCAGAATCTCAGATGAAAACCAGTAAAAATGTTCAAACATCTGTGTTTACTGCTGGACTGTAAAACAACGTGAACCCAATAAACAACAGCTCACTGCACTGTAAAAAACTAACAAAAAACAATTTTAAAAAATTCGGCAGCAAGGACTGCAGAAAAAAATGCAAAAAAACAACAGTAAAAATACCAGCAAATATCTGTAAAATAATTTAATTTTTAGTGGATTTAACCCTCCTGTTGTCCTCAGAAATTATTATTTCCTTGTCCAAAAATTCTGCAAAAAAGTCATCAAATTTCTGAAAAGTTCAGGAAGAAAATTCCAATAATTCCTTAAAAGTTTCCTTTAAAAGTTTAATTTAAAAAAAAAAAATCCCCCAAATTTGGCAAGAAAATTCTTGTAAATATTTTCAAAAAATGACTAAAAATCTTCCCAAAAAATCCTAAAAATATCTAAAGTGATTCCATATAAATCAGTAAAACTAATATTTTCTTTAGGATTTTTTTGTGAATGTTCTTAAAGAAACATTTTTAATATTTCTTTTTTTTCCACCAAAAAATGTTCAAAGATTTCCCAAAAATGATGAAAATGTGGACATCAGAAGTTTCACTGTGAAAATATGTTTTTTTTCCACATTTTCAAACTTTAAACTGGGTCAGTTTTGACCCGCAGGACGACAAGAGGGTTAATTAGACTATTTTCCACTTTAAGGACGTCCGATCCACTGATTTCATCACTAAACAGAACTGATCACCTGAGATCCACCAGCTGCTCTCTGATTGGTCACCAGGTGGAGACACGAACAGCTAACTCAGGTGTTTCCTGTTTTCTAATTAGTTCCCTGGAAGTTGATCCTGTTTGGTTTCAGGTGAAGCTGGAGGAAGAAACTCATCGACAGGTGAGTTCAGGCCGTTTATTATAATAATAGAAACAAGTAGACGTTGGTTCTACTGTAAATAATGAGTCGAGGTCTATTCTATTGCAGGATAAAAACTGGATCTAAAGTGATAAAAACAGGATGAAGCTCTAAAATCTGCAGAGTTTTAATCAGTTTATTCTCTAAACCAGTCAGGGGTTCATTATTTTAAACTCTGTTGGTTTAAACCAGTGTTTCTCAAATAGTGGGGCGCGCCCCCCTGGAGGGCCACAGAGGCATGTCAGGGGAGGAAAAGGTCCTTCAACACGGAACTAATTAGCTGAACTATTGTTTTAACGTCGGCCTGTTTTTCGCAGCGTACAACAATACTGAAATTGTGCTGGCCCATAGACTGTATATGCCATAGATATAAATAATAATAATAATGATCTTCTTTATGTATCTATGGTATATGTACTGGCCGTTCAGACTCCTGAGAACAGGAGAACACATCGTTAATGTGCAGTCGGAACACCAGCGTACTTGATCACGTCACGTACTCCTCTCATCTCCTCCGATTCTTTTTACCAGCAATGTCAAACATGTGGCCTGTGGGCCAAAACCGGCCCACCAGACGGTCCATTTCGGCCCGCGGGACGACTTTACAAATGATAAAAATTACAACATTAACTGTAAATTGTAAATTTGTAAAATTGTAAATTTAAAATAATTTCTAGAACTTGACAAGTTGTTCTGATCATGAAGTAAAATACTGGATTGTTCAGTTCCAGAAACCTGTGACTGAATGTTTTGTGTTTTTGTAGATAAACTGTTATCTGGCAGTTACAATGCATGTGGAAATGATGAACTGAGGCATAACAGGCTACTGTTGAAATTGAACTTGTTTTCCTTAAGAAATTTCAGGTTCATAATATTTTGTAAAAAGATAGTTCATTAAATGTGAACATTTTCAGAATGTACTTTTTTTTTAACTAAAACAAAGGGGAAAAGTTGGAGTTGTGGTTATTTATAGGTTATTATGCTGTGATTTTACTGGTGGGGCCCACTGGAGATCAGATTGTGTTTATGTGGTCCCTGGACTAAAATGAGTTTGACACCCCTGATCTTTACTGTGAAAAACAACAAAATGGAATCAGATAAAATAACACAGCCCTGCATATTCATGTTTTCACAGTTTTTATATATATATATATATATATATATATATATATATATATATATATATATACACATATACAGACCTGATCAAAATCTTAAGACCAGTTGAAAAATAACTAGAATTTACCTTTTGCACATTTGGATCTTAATGAGGTTTTAAGTAGAGCTACAATATGCAAAAGCAACAAGGGGGAGTGAGACAAAAAGCACTTTGAAAAAGTAATTTATTGAAAACAACAAGTAAACTGAAATAGGCTGTTTATCAGCTGATCAAAAGTTTAAGACCATCGCTCAAAAAATTTCAAAAAACTCTCCAAACCAGAACAAAAAATGTTCTCAGTAGGACTCAGTAATGAGTAGCTCCACCGTTCTTGTTAATCACTTCAAAAATTGGTTTGGGCATGCTTGATGCGAGTGTTTCCAGGAGGCTGGTGGGAACATTGCTCCAAGTGGTGAAGATGGCTTCACGAAGGACATCAACTGTCTGGAACTGATGGCCATTTTTATAAACTTCCCTTGCCATCCATCCCCAAATGTTCTCTATGGGATTTAAATCAGGGGAACATGTGGGATGGTCCAAAAGAGTGATGTTATTCTCCCTGAAGAAGTCCTTGGTCAAGCGAGCATTGTGAACTGCAGCGTTGTCCTGTTGAAAAACCCAGCTGTTACCACACAGACGAGGGCCCTCAGTCATGAGGGATGCCCGCTGCAACATCTGCAGTCGGCACCAGTAAGGGCCTTAATTTGGGTCGAGGACCACCCTGTGTCTTGACAGACAGCCAATCGGATCCTCCGGCTCAGCGCAGGTGTCATTTTTTTTGGGTCTACCACTTGACTTTTTTGTTCCATAATGCTCAGGATCTTAGAAAAAATTTAGAATGACTGTCTTACTGCGTCCCACCACAGCAGCAATGGCACGCTGCGAGAGGCCTTGCTTATGCAGCTCTACGATCCGACCACGTTCAAGAAGAGAAAGCTTCTTCATAGTAAATTGTGTTTATTTCCTAGTGAAAGTGTTATTGTATGTAAGGTTTTTATTTGTAAATAAACATTTAACAATTTAAATAAGTGTTTTAGTCTTGTTCAGTTATTTGATGGATAGGCGTAGTTAGAGAGAGCCAGACAACGAGATAGAAATAAGAGTCACGGCAAATCATACAGCACGGGGTTGCGAGCGTGAATCGAACCCGTGCCTCAGCGTCGGAGACCTAGTACGTACGTCAGTGGCCTTACTCGTTGAGCTATATGAGCACACATGTGATGTGCCTTAAAACATGTATAAATGCAATAGAATGTCTAGGGGTAGGGTTAGGGTTACAGAGCAAGGTCCTTACAGTTGTAATGCAAAAATAGGGTTAAAAAAAATTAATACAATTTAATTTTTAATGTCCAAACGAAGCAGCCGAATATTAAGAGAAATAAATCCCCGGTTTTCCCGTTGGTTTTTGGCCGGTCTATATCGCACGGCCAAAAACCACCGGGAAAACCCCACATTCTTTTTAAGATATTTTTGGCTAGTTTGACTTAATATTAAATTATGAAAATATGTAAAATTTAATATCCATTTTTGTACATTGCTACTGTCAGGACCTTCCTCTGTAACCCTAACCCTACCCCTAGACTTTCTATTGGATTTATACACGTTTAAAAGCACATAACATGTGTGTCCATATAGCTCTACGGATTAAGCCACTCACGCATGTACTAGGTCCCCAAAGCTGAGGTCCGGGTTCGATTCCCGTCCGCAACCCCGTGCTGTATGAGTTACCCTCATTCTTATTTCTACACCATTGTCTGCCTGTCTCTCACTACACCTATCCATCAAATAAGTGAAATAGACTACAACACTTATTTACAAAATTACATCTTTAGTTATTAAATAAACTTCTTAAATTACTTCGACTTTTATATTTTCCTACTTTACAAATGTTTTCTGGTCTCAACTTTTTCCCTTTGATTTAATGGCATTTTGTTATGTCGTTTCTTTCTACATTTTAACCCCAACCAGGGGTGGCTTGGCCATCTGGCGTACCGGGCGATGCCCGGTGGGCCGAAGCACATTTTTGGGCCGGCACAGGGGGTGTCATAATTTAACCATCATATATAAATATAAATCCTTTTTGTCAATCGCGACGGCCCATTGGTTGATTTTCTTGAAGGACATTGGACTAATCCAATGAAATCTCTCAGCCCTCCTCGGCCCGCCCCTCCCCGGCCTCTTGACCAAAGTCATCAAAATTTTGCCGTTTGAGTTGACCGGAAGTGGAGAGGAGCAAAGATGTAGAAACGGCCCAAACGAAAGGGGGGCGCTGAAAAATTGCGCGAATAAACGCTTAAAAGCCTGCAAGTCGATGCAGCAAAATGCTGCTGAATAAGTGACATGTTTGCCGTTGCTTCCACTACTTCACCTGCGGCAGCGACTGCTGCTGCCATGATAGAAAAAGAAGCCGAAATTCAGGGGGAGTCGGAGGAAAAGGAGTAGGAGGAGAAGGAGGAGGAGGACGGAGGGAGAGACGTGACACAGCAGGGACAGATCGACGAGGTCACATTAGCTTTAAAACTATACCTTAACTGATTCCAGCTCTTTTTCTTTTCTTGATCATCTATGCATCTCTCTCTCTATCTTTCTCTCTCTCAATCTCTCTCTTCATACTTTAAGGTTCCATTTTGGTGAAGAGCTCCACTTTAAATTCAAGTTGGTCATTTTGACAGTTTGTAATAAAATTTTAAATAAAGTCCCTGTGAGAAGTGACAGAGTGTATCTTTTTTTTTTTTACATGGTTACTCTCTTCCACGTAGGCTGCTGCGTTTATTTTTTTTTTTTTTTTTGAAACAATACAATGTGCACATATATCCTCTGGTATGTCGTATGGCTTGGCATATTGTATAAATAATCATGGTGGGCCACCATGACCAAAAATGCCAGTGCCATATTTTGATCCCAGTCCAGCCCTGGCGCCACCTTGTGGTAGCAAGAAATAGACATTTTTTTACATTTTGATGTACTATTCTTAGCACGTTGACCAGAATCACTTCAAATGTGCTGACATAACTCTGAACACGTTGGTGATGATTCCCAGAGAAAATGGTGACTCGTCGTCAAGGGGCGTGTCTGTGGCGGCGCGGCGAATTACGATTTCTCGCCATGAAAATTGAATTATTAATATCTCAGCTGGAAATGATCCAATCTAGACCAAACTTGATGTGATGGACACCCGTCCGGTTCTGAACACATCCACACTCATAAATTTAGAAATACTCATAGCGCCACCTATTGGCAACAGGAAGAAATTGTCATTACATTTGCACGTGCCATTGTCTGATACTTTGTCATATCATTCAGAAAATTGGTCAGGTGAGTGATCACACCTTGACGATGGCACAGTATGAAGATTTTGACGATTCATAAAACGCTGTTGCCGTGGCAACGTATCGTTGCCGGAATATACAAAGTACTTTTTGACAGGTTAAAAATGGTCATATGCTCGCCAAAATTGCCACACACATCAGGACTGCTGAGATATTTGATATTTTAGATGAATTTCACATGACTGTTTCAAAATGGCTCCATAGCGCCACCTGGAAAATTTCAAACAGTTACAACGGCCAGTACGTGTCACCTAGAATTTTGAAACTTGGTAGGCATATGTAACTCGTCAAGACACACCAAAATGTAATTGACAGCCATGCCCAAAACCCAACAGGAAGTCGGCCATTTTGAATTATATGTCATATGTTTTGACGATTTTGGGTCATTTTTAGACATTTTCAAAAGCTATAAAGTCAAACAGGGTAACACCGAGAGAGCTGAAATTGGGCCAGGATGTACTCCAGGCATGGGTGATCAAAAGTTATCAAAATGCTCCGCAAAAGTCTGAGGGCGTGGCCATGGCGGCCTCCTGAACTTTGATGCTTTGCCATGAAACATCAACTGCTGTGTAACTGCCCTAAACATGCTCCAATCTGCCTCAAACTTTACAGGTGTGATCAGAGTCCCGCCCTGATGACATTCACATGCTGAAATACAGCCACAGTCATAGCGCCACCTGGTGGATAGAAGGAAAAGCTCTATAACTAGCCTGTACATGGTCCGATCTGCCTGAAATTTTATATGTGGGATCAGAGTCTGACCCTGATCACATCCATTGGCCAATATACAGTCTCGGTCGCAGCGCCACCTGGTGGATGGACAGGAAAAGCTCTGTAAGTAGCCTGAACATGCTCCAGTCTGCCTGAAATTTTACATGTATGATCAGAGTCCGGCCCTAATCACATCTTTGCACCACTTGGCGGCCATTTTGGATTTCTCGCCATGAAACAGGAAGTGCTGTGTAAGTAGCCTGTACATGCTCCAATCTGCCTGAAACTTTACTCTCTCAGTTGCAGCGCCTCCTGGTGGATATGCGTGGGCCAGTCGGGCCGCTCGGATGCGAGGACCCGTCCAACGCTGCTTGCAGCTTTTATTGGTTTAGTGGTTGGAAGTCCATAAAACATTAGCGTCAGTCAAATTGAATGCGTCAGTGGATGGAAGTGGTGGTTGCCTTGTGCTGCTCTTCACTTCACTGCAGCTCCATGGCTCCATCTGCTGGACGGACAGAAGTGCAGCAGCTGATGGCAGCTTCTTTGACCTCACGCTGCTGTCAGACCCCAGATTAGGGTTTATTTCAGATATATATAATAGAAAATAGTAATTAAAAAATAAGCTGATGTTGTATTTTTGCAGCAGTGAGTTTTACAGGGTTAAGAGCAACCAGTCAAAGGTTATTACTGAGGATTTTAAACAAAAACATTCAGGCAAACAGTTAACATCATAGGGTGCCTGACATGTTTGTTTTTTTTCCGGGTCGATACAGATTTTTTTTGTAATCAAGGAGATCAGTAACCAAGATTTGGAATCACTACACATTTGCAGAAAAAATAAAGTTTTTGAACAGCACATAAAGTTAAGTTAAAATTAAAATAATCACGAGTTGCAGCCTTTGCTTATTTATGTTTTACATGCTGAAGTTGTCCTTCAGTGTTTCACTGATCAGATTGTGCTGTGGGCAGGAACAAGATCAGAGGGAGGCAGCTGCAGCAGACCCAAAGTAGTTTCACATTCATTTATCTGATCAGATTTCAGGGGGCTTTTTTTTTTTTTTTTTTTTTTTTTTTTAAGAAATGGGACCAATAATTGAAAACATGCTAAATATCAGATGGGATCATTGGTGTCACAGGACATCTGCAGACACAGGTCAAAGATTACAAGGAGTTTATTTAACGAATGAAACTAAAACCAACACAGAAAGGATAACTAAACCAAGGTGAAAACAAAAAGGGGAAACCAGACTAATTGTAGGAGAAAGGTTCTGGTTTCAAAGTCTCTGGTCTGGCAGAGAGCGGAAGAATGAAGAACCGGGCCTTCGTGGATTAAGGTGATTGAGAACAGGTGAATCAACCCCCACACCTGCGAGAGAGATGGATGGATGGATGGATGGATGGATGGATGGATAGATAGGTAGGGAGGTAGATGGACCATAGATAGATGGATGGATAGGTAGATTCTGCAGTGGGGAAATTTTCAGTGTGGCAGTAGCAGATAGGAAAACAAGTAAAAAGAAAAGCAGCACTCAGTGCACAGATATAAATAGATGTTTTCTCCTTAGAGAAGAAATAGAAATGCTTGTAAAAAAAAAAAAAAAAACCTTGTGAAATTGCACATATTGACTTATTTACATTTTATTGCAGTTACTTCATGGGTGATCTGAACTACTGGGAGCAGGTTTGATTGAACACAGTCTGACTGCTGCAGGAAGGAAGGACCTCCTTCAAACATTGTGGGTGAAGCAGTCTGTCCCTGAAGGAGCTGCCGGTGATGGTCCTGTTTCCTGCAGGGGGTGGGAGATGTCCTCCATGATAGACAACAGCTTTGTCATCATCCTCCTGTCTAACACCAGCCCAGGACAGAGCTTGCTTTCTTAACCAGTTTCTTTAGTCTCTTCCTGTCTGCAGCCGTGATGCTGCTGCTCCAGCAGACCACTCCATACAGGATGGCTGATACCACCACACAACCATAAAAGGTCCTCAGAATTGCTCCCTGCACCCCGAAGGACCTCAGTTTCCTGAGCAGGTGAAGTCTGTTCTGACCTTTCTTACACCGTGCGTTGGTGTTCTATCTCTAGACATGTTTGAATGTCTTTATCAATAAATGGTCAAACACATGTTGAGTGTCAGCTCAGCTCTTTGTTCCACACATGTATATGTTCCTATGTGATTGGTGTCTTGCAGTCAGAGTGTAAAGAATTGAAGCTGTCAGAGGCTTTCTGTGGTGAAGAGGCTGCAGGACATCAGCTGCTCCAACAGGTGACGCCTTTGTTCTTTGGCTCCAACCAGAACCAGCAATAAATCAGCATGAGCTGCAGCTTATCCACCTCATAGAGTGTATAATAAAGAAACCAAGAGGTTTTAGTTGATAGCTGTCTCTAGTGAATGACCAGCAGTGTCTTGTTCAGGTTGTGAGGAGAAGTAAAAAGCTTACAGCAGCTGGTATTCCCAGGTAGTCTCCCATCCAAATACTAACCAGGCCCAACCCTGCTTAGCTTTGCAGATCAGATGAGATTGGGTGTATTCAGTCTCAGAAACAAACCTACAATGTAAGTTCTGTACCTCACATGATTCAAATCTCCACTCACACCTTTTATTTGTCCTTTGATTGCTCCAGTACTGATTGATGCCATCATTTAAGCCAATTTACAACAACACCTTGTAGGAAATGTGGTGCAGAGGTAAGTTCTGTGCCTCACATGTTGAAGGTCCATGGTTCAAATCCCCACTCACACTTTTTATGTGTCCTTTGGATGCTCCAGTACTAATTGCTAGCATCATTTAAGCAAAGTTAGAACAGTATCTTGTAGGACAGGTGGTGTAGAGGTAAGTTTTTTGCCTGGCATGTTGAAGGTCTCCGGTTGAAATCCACCTTAGTACCTTTATTATCTTCACCTCCTTAATAGTTTTGTGTACCATCATTTAGGAAAACTAACAGTTACACCCAGTAGGAAGGATAGTGCAGTGGTAAGTTATCTGCCTCTCATCTGGGAGGTTTTTGGTTCGAATCCAGCCCAGGGCTCTTTTGACACTTTATAAGATAAGATAAAGATAAGATAAAGTTTTTTATTTCTCCCCACTCCAGGGGAAATTTACATTGTTACAGCAGCTTTATTTACAATATATACATACTTTGGCTGTATGACAACCTCTTTCAACTATCATTACAACAAAGTCCATGAAGGACCTTGTGTGAAAGATAGCTCACACGTAGGTTGTGTGTCTGTCATGTGGAGGGTCATGGTTCGAATCCCCACTGGGAACCTTGCGGAGGATGATAGCGGAGTGGAAAGGTTGTGGTCTGTGGTGTGGAGTGTCAGTGGATTGGAGTTGAAGGGTGGTTCCAGCAAAACCAAGAAGTTGCCCGAAAAAGGTAAAGAGCGTAAAGAGCGTAAAGAGCGTAAAGAGCGTAAAGAGCGTAAAGAGCGTAAAGAGCGTAAAGAGCGTAAAGAGCGTAAAGAGCGTAAAGAGCGTAAAGAGCGTAAAGAGCGTAAAGAGCGTAAAGAGCGTAAAGAGCGTAAAGAGCGTAAAGAGCGTAAAGAGCGTAAAGAGCGTAAAGAGCGTAAAGAGCGTAAAGAGCGTAAAGAGCGTAAAGAGCGTAAAGAGCGTAAAGAGCGTAAAGAGCGTAAAGAGCGTAAAGAGCGTAAAGAGCGTAAAGAGCGTAAAGAATATTTTTGGTGAATTTTGCCCAAATGTGAAAAAAAAGCTTGAGCAGAGTGGGGGATTGAACCTGCACTCTCCAGGTTCCAAACCACCATCACTACCTCTGGACTACCGGTCCTACATACCCAAATACAGGCTTTTCTTCTATTCGTCAAGGCGGTGACATCAACACTGAAAGAAAAAAAAAACAATCCACAAAATCAAAAAAAGAACATGATCTACCTACAACTTTTAAAGAACACGCTAAAAAACACAATACTAAAAAGTCACACTCTTCTCCTCATCACTCATTTTTACATTTTAACACAATTTCAAAGCCACACAAATCACATTCTTCATGTCAAATCACTTCTCTTCACTACAAATGGGAGAGAACAGCAAACAAATAAAATACAACTTATGGCTTAAATATCTTCAAAATCTCTTTGCTATTCCTCTACATTCAAATTCCTCAACACCACTCAACAATCACCTGCAGGATCTCTTACTTCTTTCTTAGCTCTGACAAAACATCTTCAAGACTCTGAGAAGACAACTCATTTTCAACACATTTGCTGCTTCGTCTAAGTGTCCACACACATCTCCAGTCATCCACAGGCCTCACCACTGATCAGCTGCACAAACTTACATGTTAAACTTCTCCAAAGATAAAATACAGGCCCTTCTGTCTGATCACAACTTTTACTGGTGGCTCATATTTCAAGTTCATTTCCTTGCAAAGTCTTTATTTTGGATTAAAGTGGGATCTGTGACCAGGCAGATCACTTGTTTATTCTTAGCATTTGGATTTCACTGACATTCCTGTCATGTAGAAAAATAGAAATATCTTTGCATTGATTCAGCTAAACTAACTGCAGACACTGAGAGGCGTAAAGTTCAACAAATGCTGTTTTTATTTACTTCACTGGTGACATCAGTAGATGCTTGCAGTGAAACCACCACTGCAAATATTTATGCATTAAAGTATCGCAACTGAAAACTCCCTACAAACGTCCACTTCTAACACCACAAACATTGTCCAGAGGAAATGATATTAGCTGAACATAGAAACATACACATATGTAACTCATCAAGACACACAAAAATGTAATTGACACCCATGACCAAAATCCAACAGGAAGTCAGCCATTTTGAATTATATGTCATATGTTTTGACGATTTTGGGTCATTTTTAGACATTTTCAAAAGCTATAAACTCAAACAGGGTAACACTGAGAGAGATGAAATTCGGCCAGGATGTACTACACACATGGGTGATCAAAAGTTATCAAAATGCTCCGCAAAAGTCTGAGGGCGTGGCCATGGCGGCCTCCTGAACTTTGATGCTTCGCCATGAAACATCAACTGCTGTGTAACCGCCCTAAACATGCTCCAATCTGCCTCAAACTTTACATGTATGATCAGAGTCCCGCCCTGATGACATTCACATGCTGAAATACAGCCACAGTCATAGCGCCACCTGGTGGATAGAAGGAAAAGCTCTATAACTAGCCTGTACATGGTCCGATCTGCCTGAAATTTTATATGTGGAATCACAGTCTGACCCTGATCACATCCATTGGCCAATATACACTCTTGGTCGCAGCGCCACCTGGTGGATGGACAGGAAGAGCTCTGTAAGTAGCCTGAACATGCTCCAGTCTGCCTGAAATTTTACGGCTGTGATCAGAGTCCAGCCCTCATCGCATCCATAGGCCGACATGCACTTTTGGTCGCAGCGCCACCTGGTGGACATGCGTGGATTCGCCGGCCAGCAAGGATGCGAGGACCCGTCCAATGCTGCTTGCAGTTTTAATTATTATTATTCTTCGTCCGCCGGGAAATCGGCCTTTTTGATGCCCTAAACATACACGAAAACGCATGAAAATCGCCACATACATCAGGACCGGCGAAAAATTTGATATTTTAGGTGAATGGCACGCGTACGTGCCAAAATGGCTCAATAGCGCCCCCTAGAAAACTAAGAAAATTCAGCCCCCGGACAGCGTTCAACCTAGACTTCTGAAAATCGGCACACATATGTAACTCGTCAAGACGCACAAAAAAGCCTCATGCATCATTACCCATAATCCAACAGGAAGTCGGCCATTTTGAATTATGAGTCATTTTTTGACATTTTTTAAAATCTATAAACTCAAACAGCGTAACCCCGAGAGAGCTGAAATTTGGCCAGGATGTACTCCAGTCACGGGTGATCAAAAGTTATCAAAACGCTCCGCAAAAGTCTGAGGACGCGGAAATGGCGAGCCACGGAATGCGGCCATTTTGAAATATGATTCATATTTTGGACAATTTTGTCATTTTTGGACATTTTCAAAAGCTATAAACTCAAACAGCGTAACCCCGACAGAGCTCAAATTTGGTCAGGATGGACACCAGTCATGGTTGATCAAAAGTTATCAAAACGCTCCGCAAAAGTCTGAGGGCGTGGCCATAGTGACCAGCGGAATGCAGCCATTTTGAATGTCTCGCCATGAAACAGGAAGTGCTATCTAACTAGCCTGTACATGCTCCAATCTGCTTCAAACTTTACATGTGTGATCAGAGTCCAGCCCTAATCACGTCCATAGGTCGATATACACTCACAGTCATAGCGCCACCTGGTGGCCATTTTGAATTTCTCGCCATTAAACAGGAAGTGCTGTCTAACTAGCCTGTGTATGCTCCAATCTGCCTGAAATTTTACATGTATGATCAGAGACCAGCCCTAATCACATCTTTGCACCACTTGGTGGCCATTTTGGATTTCTCGCCATGAAACAGGAAGTGCTGTGTAAGTAGCCTGTACGTGGTCCAATCTGCCTGAAACTTTACTCTCTCAGTTGCAGCGCCTCCTGGTGGATATGCGTGGGCCAGCCGGGCCGCTCGGATGCGAGGACCCGTTCAACGCTGCTTGCAGCTTTAATTTTGATTTATAGTGGAAAGGATGTGTTGAAATGAGTGTTTTGAGGCTATATTTTAATTTATTTGCTCTTTGTTGGTTCTGTTTGTTTGTCATCAGTTTGGATTGTTGTTTGGAATCATTTTGCATTTCATGGCCATTGATTTGTGGACTTTTTTGGGGGTTTTTTGCTCTTTGTACTCATAAGTAACCGACTGACATGAAAATTCAGAGTAATTTAGAATTCGGTGTGAACACCAAGAATGTTGGGAATGGATTTTCACACAGCAGCTAATTATTCATAGTGTGAAGATGTGTTAGAACTGAAAGCTTGCAGAAAAACCAAACAAAAATGGTGCAAAACCAATATTTCTATTATGCTAATACTAGTACTTTTGCATTGGACTTGTGCATCCTGTGTATCTGTACTACTGGCCTGTTAATTTAATTTGAACCAGATCTGAGATGATTTTCTTGTGTTCTTGCAGGAAAACAAAACAGAACTATGAAGTTAAAAAAATTTCAACTTTGACATCCTTAAACACTTAAATGTTTAATTAACACCAATCACTGGTCTTTCTGCTGTATGTTTGTCTCTCTGTACTCATGGAAATTCAATGCAAATACACAATTTTTGGTTTAATTTCTATGGATTCTGACAGATTTCCATCAGTCATTGGTTTGAAGGTGTGTTGGAACTGAAAACTCATGTAAAAATGTTAAAAAACCAAGACAAATTGTGCAAAACTACCATTTTACATGACACTGTAAGTATTTTTAAATTGGATTCGTGCAAACGGCATCCCCACGACTAGCTCTGTTAATTTAATTGAGCTTGAATAAGATTATCGGCTGTGTTTTTTTTTAGCAGGAAAAGAAGCTGTGAAGTCTGAACCTTTTGCCTCTTTAACCTCTTAAATGTTTAATTAGAGCCGTTTATCCTCAACTGTTCATCTGCTGGATGTTTCTCTGCTGTTAATTAATCCGTAAACTCACACTGAGCCGGTTTATTAGGCAGGAAGGTTGGGAAATGGGCCAGAAGATGTCAGAAATCCACTGAGGGTTTTTAGCATCCGTTTTGGCTGTTTGGAGGCAGCGTGAGCTAAATATTTAACAGAAGCTAATGCAGCATGCTGAGAAACACTCTGTTGATGGTGTCAGAACGTTTCTGAGCAGCTGGAGCTTTCAAAAACACATTTTGTTCTCCCAAAAGAGTCGATTTCTCTCCTCACTACTGGAAGAACATCTAGAAAACAATGTTTCCTTTTAGATCCCACAGTGTTCTTCTTGAAGGTTGGACAACGTTTGGTGCTTAAACTGTTAGACTATTAAGAACGTTCTTCCTTTGTTGTCATATAACACTTGGAAACATTGTGAGAACGTTTTATAGCTTTTGTAATATCTTCTATTTAACGTGTCCACAGTGTTTTATATCAACATGAGCTGAGAGGATCCATGAAGAAGGAAGTTCTTCCTCTAGAAGCAGAACCTTAAAGCTCTACTGATCACATGGACAAGAAAAGACCTTCTGGAGGAAAGTTCTGTGGTCAGATGGAAGAAAAACTGAAGGTGAGACCTTTAACATCAAGAACACCAAACTTACCATCAAGCATAGAGGTGGCAGTATCATGCTCTATGGCTTTCTAGAAGAGCTTCTGGACTGGTTTCAGACTGGATGTTAGACTGGTTTTGGACTTTCTTGGGACTGGTTTATGTTTGGTTTCAGTCTTGGTTCTCCTGGTTTTGGATGTGATATAAAGTTGGTTCAGGATTTATTTCACTCTGGATCTGGTCCTGGATGAGGACTGGTTCCAGATGGTCTTGGACGGGTATAGGACTTTTTCAGGAGTAGTTTAGGCTTGGTTTTGGTCCTGATATTGTACTGTTTTTTGACTTTTTTCAGGACTGTTTTTGTGCTGTTTGTAAAACTTCTTTCAGTTTTGGTTTAGGACTGGTTTCAGATTGTATTCTGACTGGTTCTGAACATTTTTTTTGGTTTAGGTTTGATTTTGGTCCCAGTTTTAGACCTTTTTAGGACGGTCTTGGGCAAGTCTTTTTTTTAAATCCCAAGAACACCAAACCTACCATCAAGCATGGTGGTGGCAGTATCATGCTCTGTGGAACTGGAGCTTTACACAAAGTAAATGGATTAATGTAGAAGAAGGAGGATCACCTCCACATTCTTCAGGAAAACCTAAAACCATCAGCAGAAGGTTGATCTTGGACACAGTTGGATGTTTCAACCAGGCAATGAGCCCAAACACACATCAGACGTGGTAAAGAAATGGTTCCATCAGGCTGGAATGAAGGTTCTAGACTGGTCTCCACAAAGTCCTAACTTAAATCCATCAAGAACCTGAAGAAACAAGTTAAATTTAGTTGAACTGAACCAATTCTGTCCAGAGGAGTCAAAGAGGAACCAGAAGATTGACACCAAAAAAAACCCCAAACTGAGGTGAAAATGGACAAATTTAACCAAATATGAGCATTACTGGATGTATATTTTTGATCCATCAGATTTTATCATATTTCCACCTAACCTTGTTGGTTCTATAAAAGAACCAACAATTTTTGCAATTCATGCATTTCAATGAAATACACGATCTTTACAAGTGGATCTAAACTTTATTTCAAAACTGTAGCTTATTACAGGAAAACTTTATAAAAGTTAAATCAACATCTGGAGAACATATTTTTCAGTGCTGGTTTGAAAATGTTCCCTTCCATCGGAACCAGAACCTCCTTGACCCTTAAAACCAAGGAGGTCACCAAAATCTTTGCTTTTCTTTCTCTTGAGACCATGAACACATTGATTAGTTTGTATAAAAGAACAGTCAGTAGTTAGTTAACAGGGAAGATTGTCTTGATTGTAGAACTAAACATCTTCAGGCTCCATCCTCTGAGAACCATGAAGGTAGAAGTATTTTCTAGAAATTTCATCACATAGTTTGTTCCATCAGTAACTTAACTCAATGATAATGGTCCTTCTGCTGTTTTTTATTTGCTGAGGTTTCAGTTCTGGAGCAGTTTGACCCACTTTATCAGCCGCCTACGATAACTGTAGAAAGAATAGTTCAATACGATGCAAATAGCAGCAATAAAGATGGTTTGAGGACAGTGAAAATGTGACTCAGGTTTTTCTCTCGGCTTCAGTTTAAAGCTCTGAGTCTTTATTCATCTGCTGCTGTTTGTTTTAGATTTAAGGACATCTGAAAAACTAAAAACTACAAATTACTGCTCCATTAATCAAAAAAAAAAAACTTTTCAGAGGAAGAAACAAACTGTAATTAGACTAACAGAAACAAAGTGATCTGAGGAGGAAACCTCAGGAGAAACCACAACACTGTCTGGTAGCTTCAGTTTGTAATTAAAGCACTGCAGAAGAAGTTTCAAGATGTTCAAACTCCCAGCAGGTGACAACAAACTAAAACAGGAAGTAAGAAGAAGCAGGACAAACAGTTCTGTTATATAAGACTGAAGGAGGCTTTATTTCCTGATGTTTGTCTTCTGCGGGAACCTGGAGTCCAAACATAGCTTTAAAACAGATTTTATTGCTTCTGTTGGATTTTTATAAAAACAAAACCACGACTGAAGGTAGAGAGTTTAGCCTCTAGTGCAGAATAACAAATATATAATGCCATAAGTCTTGAAAAAGAGAAATAAAAGTTGAATTTCTTCATTAATATCCATAAATCTGTCGTATTTTGAATCAGTTGCAGCCAAACTGAAACCCAACGCTTTTCCAGAGGTAAAGTCTCTGAACTTTTTGATCCAACCTCTTCAGACTTCTGAAGTTTATAATAGTTATGAATATTTGGAATTAAACGGAGGATTCACAGTTCAATAGTACAAAAGAAATACCTGGAGCTTTGCTGTTGATTTGTTGTTCATTAGAGATGGTAAATTACCAAAATAAAGTTCCTGGAAATGCAGGAAACAAAAAAAAAAACAAAAAAAAAACAAAAAAAAAACCAGTCATGACTACTATTTGTAAAAATGCAGATATTTGATGAGGATTTTTTCATTCTTTTTGTCCTTCTTTTAAATTTTTAATTAAAAATTATTATTATTTTCACAGTTAGCGTGTAAATCTATATTTTTTCTGTGATTTTACTAGATATTATCTGTATTTTAACAAAACTGAGAAAATTTGGAAAAAATAAGATAAATAAACGTCACAATAACAGAAAATTGTTTTAAAAACTACAATAAAAGTATTTTTTCCTGATTTAAATACAGTAAAATTATGAATGAATAACAACATTTGTTTAAAAAAACAGATTTTGGATGGTAATGATTTAGTTTTGCCCTGCTTTAAAAAAAAAGTGAACACAGAAATGATTTTTTTATTATTATCTGTAACTGAACAAGACATACATAAAAACAATCTGTAAAATAGCTTTTGTTGTAAAAAGAAATGTTTATACTTTATTAAAATACATTTTTGTGATTAATTTCTTAACAGTAAACTTGTAAACTAATGCTTTATACTATGATTTTACTGGATATTATCTTTAACAAAATAACAGTAAATTGTTTGAAAATTGTTATATTATTCCAATATTTCATCAATATAATAATAGTTTATGACGTTTTCTGGGTGTTTAATGATGTCATTGTGTGTTATTTTAATTTATTTTCTGTCCAGTTGTCTTGATTCTGGTTGATTTTTCCAGATTTTCCGATCCGACAAGTTCTAACAGGTTAAAGTTTCCCCTCAAACGACAGCCAAAGTGTTTTTATTGAACACTTCTTCTCTCCTGATGCAGCAGAAGAAGCTTCTGGTTTCCCAGCAGGTCCCTGAATGCATCGCCGCCTCGTTTTCCCGCTTTAATCTGTACTGTAGTTCGGAGCTTTGATTTTTGATCCTGGTCCCTCCTGGGATGCAGGAAGAGGCAGCAGCTGCTAATTAATTCAGTGATCAATGAGCTGGACGCTGGCGGCCGATCGATCGGTTCGATGCTTCAGCCCAGATTCCTCCAAATGAGGCTTCAGCTCGGCTTCCTTAGTGACATTTTCTTCCTCCTCAGGCGGTTCGTTAGCGACAGAAACCCGTCTGTCTTCGACGGCGACGGCCGGGCTCCAGGTGAAGATGGCGGCTGAACGCTGGCTGCTGATTGGCTGCAATTAGGGTTAGATTCAGACTAATTAGATGATTAGAGTCATCAGGTCCAGCAGAGAACCAGCAGCAGCGACACGTGAGGCGTTTATCAGAAAGTCAGTCAGCCGAGGATTTAATCCTGGAGATCAAACTCAGTCTGCTGCTGCCTGGAATATTCTCCTCTTCAAAGGCACAAGTTGCTCAGAAACTGTTTGAAATCAGGAAGGTTTTGTTTTTTAAAGTGTTAAAAAAAAAAAACCAAAACTGTACTTTTAAAAGACATAAACAGTTTATAAGCAACAAAATTAAATCTTTTTAAACAAAATAAATGCTTTGTAAAGCTAGAATCTACTTATAAGAAGCTAAATTTTGCTTATTTAAAGTTTTTAAAACCCTCAGAAATGCTTTTTGAAGCCTGAATCTGCTTCAGGGCAACAATATTTTTGCTTTTTGAAGCTAGAATCTTCTTGTAATGAGCAAAATTTTACTTTTTAATGCCTTCAAAAACAATTGCCTTTGAAAGCCAGATTCTACTTATAAGAAGCAAAATTCTGCTTTTCAAAGCCTTTAAAAAAAACAACAAAAAATTCATTTAAAAGCCGAAATTTGCTTTTAGAGAACAACATTTTGCCTTTTAAAGCTACAATCTCCTTGTAAGCAGCAAAATGTTGCTTTTTTTTAAAAAAGCCTTCAAAAACAAAAAGGAGCTTTTCAAATCCAGAATCTGCTTATATGATGCAAAATTTTGCTTTTAATAGCCTAAAAAACAAAAAATGTCTTTTAAAAGTCAGAATGTGCTTGTAGGAAAAAATTTGGGGCCTTTTCAAAGCTACCATCTCCTTGTAAGCAGCAAAATTTGGCTTTTTAAAGCATTCAAGAGAAAAAGTTGAATTTGATAGCCAGAATCTGTTTGTAGGCAACAAAAATTTTCTTTTTAAAGCCTTAAAACAAATAAAATTTTGCTTTCCTGAAACCTTTAAAAATAAACCAAAATGCTTTGAGAAGAGAGAATCTGCTTGAAAACAAGCAAATCTTGTTTTTTGAAGCCAGAATTTGCTTGTAAGCATCAAAGTCTTGTGTTTTAAAACTATAATCTCTTTGGAAAGAGCAAAATTTGGCTTTTTAAAAGTTCCAAATTTAAAAAAAAAAAAAAAAAAAAAAAGGCTTTTCAAACTCAGAATCTGCTTGTAAACAAACCAAATGTTCCTTTCTAAAGCCACAATCTACTGGAGAGCAACTCTAACAGTTTTATGAGTATTTTTCTTCTCTTGTTGCTCAGATTTTGACTCTTGAACGTTCCCCAGAAACCGTTGCCATCATGAAACCAGATTCTAGTTTCTTCTGATCAATAATTCCTCTGAAGTCCTCACATGTTGAAGCAGATTTAAAGGTTCTAACAGACGAGGATCTTCTCTGGGGAACAATTAACCTTCATGTCGTCTAACGAGGAAAACCTCACACAAACTGTTTGTCTCCTTTATTATCAGACGTTTAAACTGCAGCTGCTTTTCTCTGATGAATGAGGTTAAATCAGAAACTAGCAGGACTGAGATTAGAAAATAAAAAGTAGAACCTGATTTACATTAAACTCCTTCCATGTTAAACTGGTCTCCTGGTGCTGCTCAGCTCCCAGAGCTCCTGGAACATTACAGTCCTGCAGTATAAATACTCATGATTCTGATCACTTTATGTGGTTTAAAACACAGATTTAGATGAGTAAAGAGTTACTAACATGTCCAGCAACTGTTGGGGGTATACCACTAACTACTGTAAAAAAAAAAAAAAAAAAAATCCAGTAAAAACAAATCACAATATTATTACTATTACTAATACTATTACAATAAAAGAAACCTGCAAAAAAATGTAATAAAAGCCCTGAAAAAAATCTAGTAAAAAAAAATCCAGCCAGAAAATTAGTTTAAAAAACAGATTAAAAACACAGTAAAAATCCAGTAAAAAACAAGCAAAGAAACAAGCAAAAAAATCCAGTTTTAAAAAAAAAAAACAGTAAAAAACACAGACAAAAAAATCCAGCACAAAAAACACAATACAGGAAAAAAAATCGAATTTACAGTTTTGTCTTTCTTATGATTAACATATAAATTATTTTTTTTGTAATTTAACAGAAAAACTGTGAAAAAAAGTTCTGTATATATTAAGGAGTTTTTGAATTTGTTTTTATTTTAAATTACAGCAAAAAGTATTAATTTACACGTTAACCATAAACAAAACTGCAAATAATGTCCACAGCCAAAATGCGTATCTTTACAAAGACTAATTTGTTCTTTATCTAATATTATTAATCATCCAATTTATGTCATTTATAATGTATTTAAATGATCAAAAAATCATTTTAGGAATATTTATAAGAAAAATATGTATTTTCATTATTTTAAATTAAAACATATTTTAAACTGTTATTTTACATATTTACCTGTATTTTAAATTACACAAAAGAACTTTAAAAAGCAATGATTTATATTTTGAGAATGGAAAACCTGTAAATGTGTAACATTCATATTAAACATCTGTATATATAGTTTTTACAAATATTAGAGCTTTTTTTACAGTGTTCAACTATAAATTTACACTATTTTCCTGTATTTAAATTTGTCAAAATATATCTATTTTACAAATATTTATTAGATGTTATTTTTACAGCTTAAATGTTTTTTTAAAAAAAAAGAATATTACAGTATTTTATTATTTTTAATAGATTTTTTCTGGTAGCTTTTTTCCATTTTTTAACAGAATATTTATTAATTTATTTACTATACAATTAGATTTTTTAGATTACACTATTTTACTGTATTTGCATTTTTTCTATTCATAAATATTTTACAGACATTTATTAGATGTTGTTTGCCAGCTTAGATATTTTTAAAATATATTACAGTATATTTGCAATTTTTATTAGATTTTTCTGGCAGGCTTTTCACATTGTTTTTGCAGGATATATATTTATTTATTTATTTTAACTTTTTAAACAGGATATTTATTTATTTATTAGAGTGTAGCTTCCATTTTTCCCCAAAAACATCATTGTGGAAATTGCTATTGCTAATTTAATTTATTATTTAATTTTATATTTTACAGGCAAAAAAAATCTACAAATCAATAAAGAAAACAATAGATTAGTGGTAAATAAAACAATAATAATGGATCGATAAACTATTTTTTGTATTATAAATGTGCAAGACGAAACAAATCTCTGTTAAATGACCGTTGATGTTAAGATTAGTTTTATTTTATTTAATGATGATGTTTTTAAATGTAAATGTTGCGTTTATTGTCTAGTTTTCTTCGCTAAATGTGTATTTTCCGATTCCAACATGAATATTTTCTCTCGGGAGCAGCCTCCACGCATGCGCAGTGCGTCCACCAGCGGGCAGAAGCTCCTCGGTGCTTCAGTCGCTCCAGAGCCTCCAGAGGTCCGGTTACCATGAAAGTCTCCGCCGGTACCGGCACCGACTGCAGCCTCACACCGAGCTCCGAGCCGCTCTCCGCCCAACAGGATGCCCGGAGGAAAGAGAGGGCTGGTGGCTCCGCAGAACACTTTCCTGGAGAACATCGTCCGGAGGTCCAGCGGTGAGTCCTGGTCCTGGTTCTGGTTCTAGTCCTGGTTCCGCTTCTGTTTACTGCGTTTTTCTGCCGGTTTGGAGGAGAAAACCTCCAGAAAGTCACTTTATTCTCCGACTTTCTGCGCTTTTCTCGGGATAAAAACAGTTTTTTTCTGCTGTGCGCAATAAGAAGAAACGTTCAAGTGACGAAAAACAAACGTTTCCGGAACATTTCAGCAGAATTTAACAGAATTTCTGCTTTTTACCCGCCGGGTTCCTGCTTCAGATTAAGAAACAACCTCCAAAATTATCATGTAAACCAAAATAGAAACGTTACCAGGAAATAAAGGGAGATGAAAAGTTTATTTTCTTCATTAATGGTCAGTTTTAAAGCACCTGAACGCATCACATCGCTATTATTATTATTATTATTATTATGAATTATAATTGTTCTAACTAGTGTCTATGAGCATGGTGATTATGTAACTCGGTTCTGCTAAAGTCAGCAGGTAAAGAACAAACAGCTGCTCTGCTTGTTGTTGTTTATTTGTTGTTTTTCCTGCACCGACTCGTCCCTAAACTCTCGGCTCTCCTCTCCGGCCTCAGGGAGCTCCGTCTGCCCGCTGTGAGCTTCGGATTGGTCCGGTGGTGTGTTGGAGGAGAACACTGTTAAAAACAATAAAATACAAATATTTTTAGAAAATTTTTATATTATTTTACAGATTTTCCCGTCATGTTAAATCATAGATAAGGATTAGTAAAAATGCAGAAATACTATTTATTTATATGTAAATTCTAAAGAAAACAGGCCAAAACTGTACAAAAGGTCCATTAAAAAAAACTCTAAATCATATTTAATTCTTTTACAAAATTTGACGTTTGAAATTGAGCTATTTTAGTGAATTTAAATTATTTAATAAAATATATTATTTTACAGATAGTTGCTGTTATTTGAAAGAAAAATTTCATATGAGTGAACAAAAAAAAAATTAAACCGTTTATTCACAGATTTTCTAGTAAAATGACAGAAAAAATATTAATTTATCTGTTAATATTGATTAGGCCTAAACTGTAAATAAGAAATAAAATAAATATTTATTTTTATTAATAGTAATTTGTTCTTTTACAACATTTTACTGTAAAATTACACCTTTTTTTACTGTATTTAAATAAGCAAAAATATTATTTTGTCAATAAGAAGTAAAAAAAAGTCAATATTTTTTAAAATTTTATTTAAAAATGTTTCTGTTTTGTTAAATGACAAATAATATAAGGTAAAATCACAGATAAAAGTATTAATTTACATGTTGACTATAAGGAAAAACTTAAATAAAGCTGTATGTTTTTATAAAAAGTGATTTAATGTTTTAAAATGTTTGACGGCAAATTTTTTTTGTGATGTTGGCAGTTGTTTGTCTTTTTTCAACTGGTATTTAAGTATTTTCCTGTTATGTTAAAGTACAGATTGAGGATTTTGTAAAAAAAAAAAACAAAAAACCAACAACAAAACACAGCTAAAAAGTAATCATTTATTGACTAAATGGAACATTTTTCTTCACTGTCAGCTCTTCTCACTCACTTTGAGCTGTTTTTACATCATAATTGGTTTATTTTACCTCACTGTCGGTTTATTTTACCTCACTGTTGGTTTATTTTACCTAATTATTGGTTTATTTTACCTCACTGTTGGTTTATTTTGGCTCATAACTGGTTTATTTTACCTCATTATTGGTTTATTTTACCTCACTGTTGGTTTATTTTACCTAATTACTGGTTTATTTTACCTAATAATTGGTTTATTTTACCTCACTGTTGGTTTATTTTACCTAATTATTGGTTTATTTTACCTAATTATTGGTTGACTTTTCCTCACTGCTGGTTTATTTTGACACTGGACGTATTTTTCCTCACTGTAAGCTTGTTTTTCCTCACTATGGGCTCATTTTCCTTCACTACTGGTTCATTTTTCGTCACTGGCGGCTAGTTTTCATCACAGTGGGCTCATTTCTCCCCACTGTTGGCAATTTTTTTTCTTACAGTTGGCTCATTGTTCCTCATTTTGGGCTATTTTTAAAAGAAACTTGAGCTCATTTTTCTTCACTGTTGTTTTGTTTTTCCTCACTATGAGATACTTTTCCATCACTGTGGGCTTATTTTCCATACAATGTGCTAATTTTTCCTCGTTGTCCTTCATTTTTCTGTAGTGTCACCTCATTTTTCCTCACTGTCGGATCATTTTCGCTCACTTTGAGCCCCTTTTTCCTTCACTGTGGGCTACTTGTGTGGGCTCATGTTTCCTGGCATGTTTTTCCTCGCTGTGAACTTTTGTTTCCGTAATGTGGATTTGTCTTCATTGTGTGCTTTCTGCGCTGTTTGCTAATTTTTAGATACTGTGTGTTCATGTTTTATACTGTGACCTCATTTTTGCCTCGCTGTTGGTTAATTTTAACTCACGATAGGCTAAATTTTCCTCACTGTTAGCTCATATTTGTCTTGACTGTGGGCAAATTGTTCTCCACTGCAGGTTCATTTCTTTATACTGCAGACATTTTTTCTCACTGTGGGCTAATTTGTCCTCAACCTTGGCTTCTTCTTTTCCTCACAATGGGCTTATTTTCTTCACTGTAAGCTCCTTTTCCCTACATGTTGGCTCATTTTTACTCACTAGTAGTATATTTTTCTTCACCGTGGACTTTTTATTCCATATTGTGGGTACATTAAGTCATACCATAGCCTCATTTTTCCTCAGCCTTGGCTTCTTTTTTCCTCACAATCGCTTATTTTTCATCACTGTGGTCTCTTGTTTCCATACTGTATCTCATTTTTCTTTACTGTAGCTCATTTTACCTCACCGTGGAGTCAATTTTCTTGACTATAGCCTCATTTTTATACACTGTAGCCTCATTTTTACTAACTGTGGGCTCATTTTCTTCACTTTAAGCTCATTTTTCCTCACTGTAGCCTCATTTTACTCACTTTAAGCTCATTTTTCCTCACTGTAGCCTCATTTTACTCACTTTAAGCTCATTTTTCCTCATTATAGGCTCATTTTTCCTCACTGTAGGTTCATTTTTATTCATTGTGGCTCACTTCTCCTCATTGTCTGTTAATTTTTTTTCACTTTTAGCAACTTTTTCTTCACTGTGGTCTCATTTTTAAAGCCCCAACAGTTTTATAAATTACAGAGCGTAACCCGACTGATCTAAACTTTACATCTGAGATCGTTGGTGTTAATAATTAAATAGATTAACGTGACAGATTTAAATGTCAAGAAACAGCTGTCATTTCCAGTTTCAGTTTTAATAGGAAGAACTATAGACGTCTATCTGATGTGTTGAACTCGTACGGCAGTAATTATTCTAACGATGTTCTTCTATCGACCATAGGAGCTAATTAAAGTAAATTAAAGGCTGTATGTGATCATCATGACACGAGAGTTTTATTAATTTGAAGGTTTATTTTTAGATGTTAAACTCAGATTTTGTGAAAATATCAATGAATAAATCAACCGTTTAACATTAAATCTGCTCTGAATGAAGCTTCTTCACACAAAATCTCTGCAAATGATAGAACAATAAAGATTTCTGAGCAGCTCTGGGATCAGGCTGGAGTTTCCCATGATGCTTTGCTGCTGTGTTTTACCTCCAAGCATTCACCTGGAGGTTTTCTTTGCAGCTCTGCGTGATGTCAGAGAGGATTTATTGGAACAGAAACGTGCCCTTGTGGTTGTGTTTGTGTGTTTTTCTGCAGCAGCCATTGTTTTTTGTGTTTTCATATAATTCCTGCTGGATGAGCTGCTGGTTTTTCAATGAATGAATGAAGCAGCAGATTCCTGAGCTGGATTTAGAAGACGTGTTTCCCAGACTCTGACTTATTTACGGCGTCAACATTGACCGCCATAGATTGATTTTCTATTTTTTGCTGTTTTAAATGGACGCCTCCGTCTGAACTCCGGTTCTCAAACTATTTCTAAAATTAACCGTCTTAAAAAGTGCAGCTGAGGTCTGAACTGTTAAATAATGCTGCAGTCACTAAATGTGGATATCTCTGAGAAATTTTGACTTTAAAACAACTTTTTATTGATATGAAACGATTTATAAATGAACCCTCTGAACTGTAGAATCCAGCAGTGGCTTTAAAAGGTTTGTTTTCCTTTGAAAAAATCACCAAAATTACACCATTTATCAGAGTCAGAAACTGTAAAAACAGAAAAAATCTGCTTTTTTTCTACTTTCTGCTGGTCCCTGAATGTATCACATGTGGTGTGTAGTTCCTTCAGGAAAATTAGCCAAATGTAACCTGAAAATTGTCATAGTATTTTAAAAAACTGGCAAAAATACACTAGATTCTGTGAAAAAATAATAAAAAATGCAACTTTAAAGCCACGATTGAATCAAAAATTTTGAGTTTTTTTAAGGTTGAACTGCAGGCAGTGTTTCCACAGAGAGACTGAGAGGAAAATCCAACCTACTGGATCAATAAATAAATGCAGCATGGCTCAGAAACAGTGAACAGAGGATCAAGTTGTTAGAGATACATTCAGCATGGAGAAAAAGTTAGTCAAGGCTTTAAACATGGAAATAGTTACATATCTGCAGTATTTCCAGTGTTGGTAACATCTGTAGACGCTAATATTTGGCATGTTGATTCCAGAAATTTAAAATTGTTTTAACTCTCGTGTCGTCCTGCAGGTCAAATTGACCCGTTTTAAAATTTGAAAATGTGGGGGGGGGAAAAAAGAATTTACAGTGAATCTTCTGATGTCCACATTTTCAACATTTTTGGAAAATTTTTGAACATTTTTTGGTAGAAAAAAATGTTTAAAATGTTTCTTAAGAACATTCACATAAAAATCAACCAGAATCCAGCGAAATAGTTTTTTTCTGCAGAAATGACATCCTTGATGCTGCTAGATTCAGTATTTGTGATAAAACTGTGATTAAAGTCAATTCTGTGGTTTAATTTGGATGATTCTGGACACTTTGTTGAGTTTTTAAAAGACATCTGTGATGCTTCCAGTCATTTCTTCTGTGTTTTTCATTGACTGGAAGCTTTTTCTGATCATTTTTCTTCACATTTGAAAGTGATAAAAACTCATTTTCTTCTGCTGGAAGCTTCACTGTCGGACTTCTGCTGCAGCTTCATGCAGATAATTAGCATCAGAAAGGTCATTCTGAGAATAAACCGGCTCTTCACACGATTATTAGACGGTTGAATCCACAGAAACAGCTCCTGAGTTTTATTAAAAATCAGATTTCTGCAGCAGGAATGTTTTTATAACACTTTCTGTTTTCTGCCGAAGCTTCTTTATCTCAGATTTTTATTGTCTTTTCATAGTTTTAATTTGGTTTCTCAGGATTTTCCTCCCGTTGGACAGAACTCTGCATGTTTGAGATGTTTTCCTCTGATTGGCTGCAGCGTCTTTTCTTCTTTAAAGTCTTTTTTTTCTTTTTACCAGCCAGATATTTTTTGGAAGCTCTGAATGAAAACCTGCCAAAGTTTCTGCTGCAGGATTTCTGGCAGCCGATGAAAAACGTTATCAGCAGTTTTCCTGTTTTAGCTTGTTAACGACAAACTGCAGATATTTGGTTTTATGGACTCAGCAGACAAAAGGTGAATGTCATGGGAGAAGTTTTTAATCACTGTTTTTTCATTTTTCACTGCGACATAAAGTCCTGCAGCTCCATGGAAACTGAATGAAGGAGGAGAGAAAAGTCAGAAACAACTGAGTTATAAAGAGAGAAATGAGAAAAAGAAAAAAGTTCACTTTATTTCGTCATTTATTTTTCAACAATTTACAAATATGTCAAATATTAGTATCTACAGAAGTTACCAACACTGGAAATACTGCAGATATTTAACTATTTCTGTTGAAATCCTCTACAAAGATGTTTCTCCATGCTGAATGTATCTTCCAGCTACTTGCTCCTCTGTTGTGTTTCTAAGCCATGCTGCATTTATTTATTCATCCAGTAGCTTTGATTTTCCTCTGTCTCTCCCAAAGTAACATAAAATTGCCTAAATTGACTGACAAATGTGATTCTTTTTGTGCGTTATTTGCAGTTTCTGGTTGATAAATGATCTAATTTTGGTAAATTACTAAATCTTGGGACTTCCGGTTATGGCGGCTTGCCGAGGAGACGCGTGTAAGTCTGCGCTGCTACTTAAACCTCTAAATCCTTTCTAAAAAACCTCAATTCGTCAGCGTCATTCAGCCAAACTACAACATCAGCGTTAAAGAAAACACCGCTGTCACAAAAGAAGACAAATCGCCGCCGAACACAACAATCCAACTTCACTAATTCTGCTCCACCGACGGTCAAAGTCAAGCTGACCGCTAGCAAGGCCTGGAGGCTAGCATCGATGCTAACAGCGCCGCTAGCGTTAGCCCCAAGAGGAACAGTCGGAGGGAAATGTTCCTGCTGCCAAGGAGGAGTCCGGTGCCTCTTTGTCAGTAATACTGGCAGCTATTAACACCATGAAGTCTGAGTTCTCATTCAAATTTGATGGCATTCTCACTACGATTAAGGAAAGACATTACGGACTGTTCAGGAAGTCACACAGGCAGAGACGAGAATCTGCGCTCCGGGAGAAGGTGAAACTTCTAGAAGGGAAAAATAAAGGCCTGGACCTGGAGGCTTGGTCACGTCGCTCCAATGTACGGCTTTTAATTTACCTGAGGGCGCGGAGGGTGAAGACACCTGTGGATTCCTGGAGAGCTGGATACCGGAGGAGCTAGCTCTGCTCCGGGGGAAAGAGTCACACAGGGTTGGTCCAATACGGCAACATAGAACCAACTCCGCACCTAGAACCCTTATAATGAAGTTCCCGAGTTACAAAGAAGCGGTGATGAGAGAGGCGAGGGCGAAACGGAAGATCCTCTACAAGAACCAGCAGGTGAGATTTTACCAAGACATGACAGCAGAGACGCACAAGAAGGTGAAAGAGTTGGAGGATGATCAAGTAGACTGAGGTATGGATGAACAGATGTGATCTAAAACTGCTGTTGGAACACTGGTCTGATATCCTGAAGCTGTGGAGAACAGAGTGAAAGTTCACCTGATTTCTCTCACTCCCCTGTTTACTGATCAGGGACAATTCACTGATTTAACATGCACTGCTCAGTTAATCCTCCTGCGGGTTAAAACTGACCCATTTTAAAGTCTGAAAATGTGGAGAAAAAAATCTATTTTCACAGTGAAACTTCTGATGTCCACATTTTCAACATTTTTGGGAAATCTTTAAACATTTTTTTGGTGGGGGAAAAAAAATGTTAAAAATGTTTCTTAAGAACCTTCACAAAAAAATCAACCAAAATCCAGTGAATGTTGTTGGATTTTGGTTGATTTTTATGTGAATGTTCTTTAAGAAAATATTAGAAGTTTTACTGATATATATGGAATCACTTTAGATATTTTTAGGATTTTTTTGGAAGATTTTTAGTCATTTTTTGAAAATATTTACAAGAATTTTCTTGCCAAATTTGGTGGATTTTTTTTTTTAAATTAAACTTTTAAGGGAAACTTTTAAGGAACTATTGGAATTTTCTTCCTAAAGGTTTTGCAAATTTTCAAAAATTTGGGGAATTTTTTTTGCTGAATTTTTTGATTTTTTTCAGACAAGGAAACAATATTTTTCATATTTTTTCATCTTGTAATTGTATCTTTGTTGTGAAAACAATAAAAAGAATGTTGTTAAAAAAATTGATAAATCTTAACTCATGTTTTCTACTGATGCTGCCAGGTTTTTGGGTGATTCACCATTTTGACTTCTTGATTGATTAAACTCGAATCTATGATGCTGTATAAGTAAAATATTCAGATTTATATCAGCATCTGGCAGATCGAAGTTTTAGTTGGAACAGTCAGTTTTTCCTGAAAATCAAGTCAGTAATCGGTTTTAGAGCAGAAAGTTCAGACTCAGCTGTTTATTTAAAGACAAAAGGAGGATTTAAATCATCTTTTCAGAGGTTTTAAAGTCTGAGTTCAACAGAATCCACATTTAGAGGAAGAAAACTCCATGAAGATCCCAAACAGTGAAGTAGTTTTAGTTGTCAGGCTAAAAATGAGGTTTGTTTTAGTTTCTCTCATCAGTCAGAGAACTAAACTTCCACCTTCATATGTTTTTCTCCTCAGATTAAGAATCTCTGCAGCCTTTAATCAGTTCTAAAGGAATTTTTCTTGTGTTTCCCATCCAGAGACCAGCTTCCTGCTGGGAAACGCTCAGATCGTGGAGTGGCCGGTCGTCTACAGCAATGACGGATTCTGTAAACTGTCTGGATTCCACAGAGCAGAAGTCATGCAGAAGAGCAGCACATGCAGGTAAATCTGATTTATACCAGCAATAAACGGTTAAATCCATGTGAATTATTCACTTTATGAAGCTTTATTAGTCACAGAGCCGTAGTGTGACTAAATATTCATTCATTTAATCAGTTTGTTTGCATTCTGAACGTTTATCTGAATGTTTAATGTTTAAACACTTCAGTGGAAACAATAAAAACTATATTAATGTTGTTTATACTCAAAATAATTACATTAAAACAGCTGTGATTCATCACAGTTTAAATAAAACATTTAAAAGATCTTTATTTATGCTGCAGTAATCACTGAAGCTGAACGCTTCAATTCACTTTATTATTTAAGCACAGAGTGACAGAAAAAAACCTGGCTTTTATTGTGGACCTTCCTACTTCTGTCCTGCTGTAGACTGAAAAACATCGTAATCTGAACAAAAATCAACTTTCAAAATCAAGTTTCCCTTTTTAATTTGTTTTACTAAATGTAAAATATGACATTATTAAACTTACTGTTCTTTACTCTCCTTTAGTCTTTAAACCAAAACTGCAAAAAAAAAAAAAATCCATAAAAAAAGAGAAAAAGCAGAAAGGATGCCAGAAAAAACAGTTAAAAACTGTGGAGAATAACAGCAAATAACTGATTACTTTAATCTGATTTAAATGCAGTAAAATAGTTCAAGAACAGATTTTTTTTGCTTTTTTTGACAGTCAACAAGCAAATCTGTGTTTTTTCCGCTGCATTTTTACTCATTATCTGTAAAAATAACAATAACAATTTAAAGCAATAACAAAACATATTTGACATTTTTAGATCCCTAATACACATAATATTTCTTAAAAATAACTTAAAAAATGTGTAAACTAATATTTTTTGTAGATTTAAATACTTAATTTTTTTTCATTTTTTGAATATTTTTTCCAGTTATCTGTAATTTAACAAAATCTGTGCAAAAATAGCAAATTGTTCCAAAAAAAATGACATTTCAAAAAATTTAAATGTTCATATTTTACTGTATGCTGTCATTTATATTTTGAGAAAAACGGATTTTAACCTGCTGTCATTTAGTAGTTTTGGTCTGTTTTTCTTTAAAATGTTCTTTTAATGGTTAACTTGTAAATGAAAAGTTCTGTGATTTTACGAAACAGGGAAAATCTATAAAATTACAGTAAATTGTTCAAGAACTTTAGTGAAAAACTTTTTAAACTGTCATGTTGAAAGAATGAACATTTTAAGGATATTAGTGGTTATAAATAACGTTCCTGCTCTAGAGAACTGTTTACATGATCCTAACTTTATTAAAGAAGTGATCCGATGCCCAGAATAAAGAACCTGCCTCTGAAGGTGGAAGTGTGAAATGAATCCAGTCTTCAGAGAAGGTCGCTGTTTTCCTCTCCTGTCACCAAAGACGTTTTTAAATCTGACTCCAAAGGACGATCAGATCTGACCGGAGGATGAGAAGGTTTCCTCTGACGCTGAGGACAGAAAATCTAACTGCAGCTGAAGAATGATGGAGGTTAAATCTGTGACCTGAAGCAGAGTTAAGCTTCATGACAGCAGAGAGTTCCTCACGTTCTGGGAGAAACTATATATTAACAACATATAACTGGATTTAATGAAGCTTTATGGACAACAATTTACAAAAAAAAAACATTTTTGATGTTAACATAGCACATCACGATGCCGCCGCCATGCTTCACATCATGATGCTGCCACCACCATGCTTCATATCATGATGATGCCACCACCATGCCTCACATCATGATGCTGCCACCACCGTGCTTCACATCACGATACTGCCACCACCATGCTTCACATCATGATGCTGCCACCACCGTGCTTCACATCACGATACTGCCACCACCATGCTTCACATCATGATGCTGCCACCACCATGCTTCACATTATAATGCTGCCACCACCATGCTTCACATCACGATACTGCCACCACCATGCTTCACATTATAATGCTGCCACCACCATGCTTCACATCACGATACTGCCACCACCATGCTTCACATTATAATGCTGCCACCACCGTGCCTCACATCATGATGCTGCCACCACCATGCTTCACATCATGATGCTGCCACCACCATGCTTTACATCATGATGCTGCCACCACCGTGCTTCACATCATGATGCTACCACCACCGTGCTTCACATCATGATGCTGCCACCACCGTGCTTCATATCATGATGCTGCCACCACCGTGCCTCACATCATGATGCTGCCACCACCGTGCTTCATATCATGATGCTGCCACCACCGTGCTTTACAGTGGGGATGGTGTGTTTGTTTGGTGTCCATCCAATCTGATGAACAAAAAGCTCCATTTTGGTCTCATCAGATCAAAGAACCTTCTATATGTAGGTGGTGTATCCTCAGTACAAATTTGGGTCGAGTTGAAATCTTCCCTTTTTCCCATCATGTTTTAGTCTTAAACTGTCAGGAATCATTCTGGAAATCCACTGTGGCTGTTTGGTTATTTGTTGTGTTTATTAGTTCCAGAAGACACTGCAGCTGTAGAAGAAACTCATCAGTCAGAGTGATTATATTAGCTCAGATTAAAGTGTCCTCAACCCTTTAAGGAATAATTACAGCCATGGCAGCTCAGCTTCTGCTGCATGCGTAAAAACCCAACATAAAACTTTAGAGACGATGGACGGACAGGTGATAAACTGACGGAGGGTTAAAGGTGAATCGATCGCTGCCGTTTCTCATGACGTTCGTTTCCTTTTTCCAGTTTTATGTACGGAGAGCTGACAGACAAGAAGACCATCGATAAAGTCCGGCAGACGTTTGACAACTACGAGTCCAACTGCTTCGAGGTCCTGCTGTACAGGAAGAACAGTGAGTCCTCCGATCATCTCTGACAGAACTTCACTTAGCTTCACGACGTCGTATAGAAATCACTGCTGAGTCATCTGTAGAACGGCGATGTAACCCTCTGAACAGTTTCATTTTACTCCTGTCACATTTTTCAACAACCGTGAAGAAGTAGAGACGATAAAGAAATGTCCAGAATGACAGAAAACATAAAAAAACACATTTAGTTCATGGTAATTGGAAAAATGTTGAACATGTTGATTCCAGGTTTGTTCCAGCACTGTAAAAATAATTCAGAAAATTTGTTCAAAATTACTGATTTTAGGCAATTTTTGAGTCCCAAAGGTTTTGCCAATAGTAGATAAAATTTTGTCTCTACACACTATAGATATTTACCGATTTACATTTGTACAACCTCTCTAATCATTTTTGTTAATTATTGTTGACTGTTTTATTGATTCAGTATGTTTTATTGTCTAGTTATTTTCCAAAATGATGTGAAACTTGTCCAAAATAATTTTTTTATTTATTTGTTGATTTGATAGGGACAGTGCACATTAATGAGTACCCATTTATTCAGCAATGGGTGTAAATATGCCGGATTGTAGCACAATGCTAATTTACATCCCCAGTCCCTGAGAAAAAAAAGACATAACAGTGATACATCAAACAATAAGTCACAATAAAAGCACATTGCAAAAAGTACATAAAGAAAACATAACAGTGAAATATACAATAAAACACAGGACAGTAGGTGGCAATAGAAAGACAATAGATCACAATACTTTGTTCATTAGCTATAGAAAGATGTTTCACCATGCTGAATGTATCTTCCAACTAGTTGCTGCTCTGTTCACTGTTTCTGAGTCATGCTGCATTTATTTATTGATTCTGTAGGTTTAATTTTCCTCTCAGTCTCTCCCAAAGTAACATAAAAGTACCTAAATTGACTTAAAATTGGTCCAAAGCCACAACAAATGGACAGAATCATTGGAAAACTGTTTGAAATTACTTGAAACTTGTTCAAAATGACCGAAAAACGGTGAAAAACTGCAATATTTGAATCATTTTGGACAATTTGAAATCCAGTTTTGAATCTCTGCTCATCATGTGTAGAAAGATGTTTCACCATGCTGAATGTATCTCCAACAACTACCCCCTCTGTTCACTGTTTCTCAGCCATGCTGCATTTATTTATTGATCCAGTAGCTTTGATTTTCCTCTGAGTCTAAAAATGTCTAGGATTAGAAACTTGTCCAAAGTAACATGAAATTGTCCAAAATGACTCAAATGTGTCCAAATGAATTTAAAAAATTACTTGAAACTTGTACAAAATGATTCAGAAATACTCTAAAGTAACGCAAATTGTCCAAAATCACTTAAAATTTCATCAAATTGACTCAAAATTTGTTAAAAAATGACAATTTTTGAGTCATTTTGGACAATTTTTAATCTCTTGTCTTGTTTTCTTAGACATTTTGGTGCAAAGGTTTTATTCTTGATATTTAAAAAAAAAAGAGACGGATAATATTACCTGATTTCAATGAAATATCACAATTGTTAAGCTCATTTTTGGCTCTTTTTCCAGTTGAAAGTGTAAAATTTGCATGATGCGTTCACATACCGTCAGAAAATAGAAAACTTGTTGATTCTTTCTGTACTTTCTTCACAATTTCCGGTTGATAAATGGTCTGATTTTGGTCTTAAAGGAAATTTTTCAAACCTGATGGCTGGTTTTATCGTTCAGAAGGTTAACTAAAGTCAGATCACCATTTTGACTTCCTCATGGTAATTAAAATTAAACCTCTGAGTACTTTTAAAATGCTAAACAGGTAAAAAACAAAGGCTTCCACCAGCGTTGAGCTTTTAGAGTTCAAAGATGAACAGTTTTTCCTGGAAGTTCACATCAGTAATTGGTTGGAGAGCAGAAAGTTCAGACTCCTCTCTTTAATTAAAGGGCAAACAAAAGGTTCTAAGTGATCATTCAGAGCTTTTAACGTCCGACTTCCTTTCATTTGAACTGAATCCACTTTCAGAAAGAGAAATCCCTTCATGGAGATCAGAGTTCTGATGGAGGTTTTAGTTATTTGACCCAAAATTTGGTTTAAGACTTCTGATTGGATTTGGCTGATTTTCTAAACAGAATTGCATTTAAAGAATGTTGTTATGAAATGAAGCTAATTTGGCAGATACATTCAGCATGGTGAAACGCCTTCCTACAGCTGACGAGAAGAGACTCAAAACTGGGCCAGAAATTGTCCAAAATGATTCAAATATTGTAGTTTTGAGCAATTTTTGGGTCCTTTTGAGCAAGTTTCAAGGAATTTTCACCAGTTTTCCAGTGATTCTGTCCATTTTTTGTTACTTTGGACCAATTTTGAGTGAATTTGGGCAACTTTGTGTAGAATTTATTCATTAAATTAATTAAAAATTACAATTTAAAACCATTAAAATCTGATTTTTCTTTTACAGTTTAATGTGCTAAAATGACCCACAAAATCAGCAGACAGGTTTAATACCGGCGTTAATGTCCACGTAGTTTTTATTAAAATGAGGTTTTATAATAGTTATCTGTCAGTTACGTTATTTTTTTTTTATTTTTTAAAATTTAAAATCACATTTCAGACTCCTCAGGTTAATTATTCAGGTGGTTTTAAATGTAAATTTATTATTTATTCAACAGAATAAACATGAAACTGTCCTGGTTTCAGCTCCACATGAGGATTTTGCTGTTTTTCTGTCGTTTTAACATGAATATCTGGTTTTCTGACTGAGTTTTTCTGTGTTTTTTTTATCGTTTTAAAGTGAATATTTAGTATTTTCTGACTCCGTTTTTCTCCCGTTCCGCTGCAGGAAGTCCGGTGTGGTTCTACATGCAGGTGGCTCCCATCAGAAACGAGAACGATAAGGTGGTTCTGTTCCTCTGCACCTTTAAGGACATCACTCTGTTCAAGCAGCCCATCGAGGACGAGACCACCAAAGGTCGGTTTGAGATCAAAACTTGAGATCAAAATTTAAAAAAAAAAAAAAAAAAACACAAAGAAAAGAGCAGCTGGAGATGTTTGATGGATTCAGCTGTTTTGGTGTTTAGTTTGGTGAACCATACATCCAGAATATTTCACTTTTAAGGTGTTTTTTTTTTTTTTTTTTTACAGTAAAAAGCAGAAAATGATGACGGGAAACAAAATCTGTGAAAAGCAAAGTGTGTGATCAGACGTCAGTTAAATTCTAGTTGGACGTTTAATTATTCGGTTTCTTCATATTTTAATGTCTTATTTCCTTCACCTTCTTCATCTTCATTTTTTTTCTTTTATCTCGTTCATGTTCTAGAGTTTTTGGTTCTCCCTCCTTCCTGATGTTTTTATTCTCAAATCATCAGATTTTTACAACAGCTTCTGCTCGACCTCCTCGGATTTATGTGGAATTTTTATATTTCAATCTGGATATTTATAAAAATATTAATAAAATTTTAGTTTAATGTATAAAAAAAATATTGGAGGAAGTTGTGTTGTTGGAGATTGTATTGCTGTTTGTGTTGTTGGAGGAAGTTGTGTTACTGGTTGTGTTGACAATTGTGTTGCTGGTTATGTTGCTGGTTGTGTTTCTGGTTGTGTTGCTGTCAGTGATTGTGTCGCTGTCAGTGTTTGTGTTGCTGGTCATTTAGCTGTCAGTAGTTGTGTTGCTGGTTGTGTTTCTGTCAGTAGTTGTGTGTCGTCGTCGTCCTCTGGTTCTGACTGATGCTTGGTGTCAGGTTGTTGTGTTGCTGTCAGTAGTTGTGTGTCGTTGTCGTCCTCTGGTTCTGACTGATGCTTGGTGTCAGGTTGTTGCCCCAGGAGTTGATCTCAGTGTTGCTCTCTGGTGAGTTTGACCTTTGACAAGGATCCTCCTTCAACATACATGAACATGTGAACACGTGTGTTCATGCTGCTGTCGTGTGATCACTTTATTCCGTCATGTGTGCAGAACTCTGCACGCAACCAGAGCTTTGGTGGAACTAAAACTGCCTCTCAGTGGGTTGACGTCTTTGAGTGGTTCCAAAATGAGAAGCAGAACGTAAAGATTTTACAGAAGGTTTGTTTTGGTTTTCTCCATGAACCCTCTGAAATACGTCGTATTTACTTTAGTGATTTGGTGGAATTTTGGACACCATTTTGGATAGTTTTCTGTTTAATTGTCAGACATTTTGAAATGGAATTTAAAAAAAACTTGGTGCTAAACAGGTGTTTTTTTTTATTGTACGTTCATGGACGGACCTCTTTAAACAGAATCACCGTGGAAACTGGGATTCTCTCGGCAGTTGGGATGTTGACCGACGTGCTACAGTCTGTTAGATTTCAGAGCTGAGATGCTGTCGTCTGTTAGATTTCAGTCCAGACCACTGTGAAGCTGCAGATATTCTACATGGTGGTGTTAACTGAGATTCGCTGCTGCAGGCGTCGGCAGGGTTCCTCGTGTGGAGACCAAACCTTCCTCTCAGCACCGACTCGGGCTCATCTCAAAGCTCCCAACGCCACAAACCGTCAGCATCACCCGAGCAGCACCCATCCAGCCGAGCATCTTCAGCTGGAAACATTACAGTGCATTAAGATGGGTTATCTCTGCTGCAGTTATACCTAAAATGACACCTTTTTCTATCTCATCTGGAGGATTTTACTCTGCTCTACATTGTGTTTTGTAGCCATACATTCATCGATCACCTGATTCTGAGGTGTTTCACATGTAAACAGAACACAGATCTACATTATTTACATTATCTCCCCACTTATTTAGAGGGCTTTAAGACATTTTTGGCGCAATTTGGATTGAATTCGGTGTTTTCTGTGTGCTCTGCTGGTTGTGTTTATCACAGTCAGTCAGTTCATCATCTCAGCAACTGGAGTAGCAAAGAAAAACATGCAGAAATATTAAACTAGTGAACATCATGTTGTTGTTGTTTATCTGTGTATTAGCTCCTATCTATGACTTTAGCTGTGCACATAGCTTTTTATGTCACTTCAGTGGTGTAGTTAACTCTCTTTCTATGAATGTAGCCATGTATTTAGCTCTTGTGTGCTTTAACTGTGTTCCTAGCTTTCTTTCTATGACTTTAGCTGTGTAGTTAGCTTCCTTCTAACTTTAGTGGTGTAGTTAGCTACTTTCTTTGCTATTAGCTGTGTAGCTAGTTGCTTTCTATGCTTTAACTATGTAGGTAGCTGTCTTTCGATGACTTTTGCTATTTATTTAGTTACTTTCTGTGCCCCTGGCTGTGTATTTGGCTCTTCAAATAACTTCAGCTGTGTAGTTGGCTTTTTTCCATAACTTTAGCTGTGTAGTTAGCTCTAGTGCTTTCTATCTCTACAGCTGTGTATTTGGCTTCTTTCTATGATTTTAGTCATAAAGTTAGCTCTTTCAGTGACTGTAGCTGTGCAGTTAGCTTTCTTCCTATGACATTAGCTGTGTAGTTAGCCATCTCTATGAGCTCTTTCAGCACTTTATCACTTTAGTTGTGTAGCTGACTTCTTTTTGTGACTTTAGCTGTATAGTTAGCTTGTTCTATGACTTCAGCAGTGTAGTTAGGTCTTTGTAGCACTGTAGCAGTGCAGTTAGCTCGTTATAATACTTGAATGCTGCCAATAATGCTGCCACCACCATGCTTCATATCATGATGCTGCCACCACCATGCTTCACATCATGATGCTGCCACCACCATGCTTCACATCATGATGCTGCCACCACCATGCTTCACATCATGATGCTGCCACCACCATGCTTCATATCATGATGCTGCCACCACCATGCTTCATATCATGATGCTGCCACCACCATGCTTCACATCATGATGCTGCCACCACCATGCTTCACATCATGATGCTGCCACCACCATGCTTCATATCATGATGCTGCCACCACCATGCTTCACATCATGATGCTGCCACCACCATGCTTCACATCATGATGCTGCCACCACCATGCTTCACATCATGATGCTGCCACCACCATGCTTCATATCATGATGCTGCCACCACCATGCTTCACATCATGATGCTGCCACCACCATGCTTCACATCATGATGCTGCCACCACCATGCTTCACATCATGATGCTGCCACCACCATGCTTCAGTGTGCATGGAGTGATCAAGTCTGATCAAGTTTAGTCTAATGAACAAAAAGCTCAATTTGGTGGCCTCCTTCACTAGTCTCTGTCCAAAGAAAAAAATAAGCAAATCTAAGTTAAAAATCATGATATAATATCCTACCCAAAGTTCCACTGTATATCCGGAAAGGTAGCATTCCGGTCTAAAACGAGTGCTGCACACGACATTGTTTTTCATTATAAATGCAGCAGTGAAGTCTCCTTTCTGCACAAAATAGGAATTGGCACGAAAGCAACTCTGCAGTTCTGCAAACAAGAAAAAAAAGCCTGTAGGGAAACTACTGTGTGCTGCCTTGTAGTATACAATGATTATTTAATCTTACAAGAGAAAGACTTTAAAGATGGACTGTCTGGTTTGGCAAATGCATTTATGTGTAACAGCCTGACAGCATAACAACAAAAGACTCTTTCATGTCAAAGTGACAACAGATATCTACAAAGCAATGTTAATTAATTAAAAATATGAAATATAAAATTAGTGATCACATATATATTTATCACCTTCAAGTCAGTATTTAATATTCATTATATAATGCCACCATGCTTCACATCATGATGCTGCCACCATCGTGCCTCACATCAATGATGCTGCCACCACCATGCTTCACAGTGGAGATTGTGTGTTTACGATCACTTTCAGTGTTGTGTCCACCACACACAGCATCTAGTCTAATGAACAAAAGGCCCCATTTGGTGGCTTCCCTCATTAGCCTTTGTCTAGTAACTCTTCCAGAGGAGTCATAACTGTCTTGGTGGCCTCCCTCACTCGTCTCTTTCTCGCTCGGTCACTTAGTTTTTGAGGACGTTCTGCTCTACACATGTGCCATGTTCCTTACATTTAGTATTGATGGATTTAAAGTAGACTCCAACGGCTATCCAGTGACTTGGAGGAGTCATAGATGTCTTGGTGGCCTTCCCCCAGGCCGATTTACACCTCTGCTGAAGTATAAATTAACTGATCAGTGTTTAAAAGCACTCAAAAGCAGAAAAGTTCAAAGTTTGAGTTGCAGTTTAGGTTGTAGTTGTTGTGACATAAACAAAAACAACAGAAACACAACAAAGTGCAGGTTAAGATGTGAATGAAAACAGCTTTCGAGCTCAGCCAAATTTAATGAAGACAACAGTCTTATCGCTTAGCAACAAACATGTAAATTAGCAGCTTAATGTATGTGGATGTAAAAGGTTGTTGGAGTTAATTTGACCAAACATCTGGACTCGTACGATAAACTCTCACTCTGCTCTTCCTTCTATATCCAAGCTGGAAGTACACAACCTCAGCGGCTGTAAATATAAAAGATAGTAAACCAGGATGGTGTAAACCACGTTGTTGTCGGTGAATCCTCGGCTCTCGCTGATCACAATCTTCCAGAATTCACTTTGTGTGCACTGCTTCTGCTGCGTGGTATTTTTAGCTCTGTTTTTTATTATTATTTTACTTCCACTTCTATTGTGCTGCTGATAAATCATGCCGTGTTGCATTCTTGAGGGGAGAACCACCGTTTAGCGGGATAAAGGTCATTTATTTGCAGCTCCTGCCATTTCCCATCATGCTCGGCGTGAGGTCCGGTCATCCTTCCCGTTCCAGGATGTTCGGCCTGAAGCCTGTCCGTTTGTATTTACGCCACCTTCGTGATAAAAGTGTGTCCGGCTATGAAAAGCCACACATCGGCTTCCTTTCTGTGCCAGTGGAGCTCTATTATCCCGCAACACTTGAATGCACCGTGCTGCTGTATAATGCATGAGAATTATGCAGCCACCAGCACAATGGCAGCTAAAGAAGAAGCACTTAAGTAGAGCACCATAAAGGAAACGTCCTGCAGCCAAACTACGTGTTGTTGGTGTATTTTTAACCTATGGACTATTTTAACCTTTCATGTAATGAAACTCAACACAGTCTTGGGAAATTGTGCTTTATTGTAAATATCACACTATTTATGGGTAAAAACAACCTTTTACAAGCGTTTCAGACATTTATTATAAGGGGTAGTAGCACTGCAACACTATACAATGTTAAAGAAATCCTTAAAAATCGTGAAAATCTCTCAAAAAAGAATTTAAATAACGGCAAAAGTTTGTAAAATAATGATATTTTTTAGCTGATTTAAAAATGCTTAAAGTGTCATTTTAGGTGGTACACTGTGAAAGAACAAATTACTATCTGTCAAAATACAGATTTTTTTAGGTGAACTTTATGTACATGTTGGGTTTTTTTGACATTCAACATGTAAATTAATTTTTTTCTGTTACATAATGTATGTATATAGCTGCGTTTTTTAAAAAACAATCTGTAAAAATCTGTAAAAAAACTGAATTATTTCAGATTTTTCAATTAATATATATAATTTCTCTTTCAAATAAAATCATAAATATATTTTTAGCTGCCTTCCAGATACAGCAAGCAAGCAAAATGAATTAACATTTATAAAAAAAAATATTTTTGATGTTAATTTTATTATTTAAAAAATATATAAATTACAGCCAAAATAAGACTTGGTCCTTTGATTCAACCAGTTATTCCCTGTTTTGTTCAATTACAGATTATTTATAAAATTAAACTATTCAAAAAACTACAGTTAAACTCATTATTTTTTTACAGTGTAGAGGAGACCAGAGAGGTCAACAATCTGATCAGGATGAATTTATCAGCCCCTTTGTTTGGCTTCATAGTTTGCTGGTTATTTTTGGGGCATTTTATTTTGCTGATTTTGTGGTTTCCCTCCCCCAGAATTCAGCTCAGTAAATAATTAACCAGTAAAGTGCAGTTTAAAACTAACAGGAAGTGACAGCTGGAGTTTGGTGTTTGAGCACAAAAAGTTAGCATCTCCTAGCTGCAGCCACACAGATTTATTTGCTGTCGTCAGCCATAAAAGGTTCAGATCAACCAGAGTTTCTGTCTGACAGGGATCTAAATGTTGTGTGTAAAGGACCTGCTCATGTCTGTTGATGACTGCAGAGTTTTTCTGGACGTTAAAGGCCAGTTAGCTGACTGGTTTGGTAAATGGATTCATGTTTAACTGTCTAAAAGCACGATGACAAAAGACTCTTTCATGTCAAACTGGAAACAGATTTCAACAAAGTAAAGTTAATTATGCGAAAATCAGAATTTCCCCTCGTGGGATTAATAAGGGATAATAAAATAAAAAAAAATAGAAATCTAAAATGTAAAATAAGTTATCATAAATATTCACCACCTTCAAGTCAGTATTTAGTGATGCCACCACCGTGCTTCACATCATGTTGCTGCCTCCACTGTGCATCACATCATGATGCTGCCACCACCGTGCTTCACGTCATGATGCCGCCACCACCATGCTTCACATGATGATGCTGCCACCACTGTGCTTTACATCATGATGCTGCCACCACCATGCTTCACATGATGATGCTGCCACCACCATGCTTCACATCATGATGCTGCCACCACCATGCTTCACATCATGATGCTGCCACCTCCATGCTACACATCATGATGCCGCCACCACCATGCTTCACATCATGATGCCGCCACCTCCATGCTACACATCATGATGCCGCCACCTCCATGCTACACATCATGATGCCGCTACCACCATGCTTCACATCATGATGCCGCCACCACCATGCTTCACATCATGATGCCGCCACCACCATGCTTCACGTCATGATGCCGCCACCACCATGCTTCACGTCATGATGTTGCCACCACCATGCTTCACGTCATGATGCGGCCACCACCATGCTTCACGTCATGATGCGGCCACCACCATGCTTCACGTCATGATGCTGCCACCACCATGCTTCACGTCATGATGCTGCCACCTCCATGCTACACGTCATGATGCTGCCACCACCATGCTTCACATCATGATGCTGCCACCACCATGCTTCACATCATGATGCTGCCACCACCATGCTTCACATCATGATGCTGCCACCACCATGCTTCACATCATGATGCTGCCACCACCATGCTTCACGTCATGATGCTGCCACCACCATGCTTCACGTCATGATGCTGCCACCACCATGCTTCACGTCATGATGCTGCCACCACCATGCTTCACGTCATGATGCTGCCACCACCATGCTTCACATCATGATGCTGCCACCACCATGCTTCACGTCATGATGCTGCCACCACCATGCTTCACGTCATGATGCTGCCACCACCATGCTTCACATCATGATGCTGCCACCATGCTTCACATGATGATGCTGCCACCACCATGCCAGACTACAGTAAAGACACCTAAAGCTGAAGTTTTCTCATCATGATTAAGATACCAGGAAGTGTGAAGGAAAAAATATATTTAAAAATTGGTGGATTACTATAACATACAAAAATTGTTAAAAAAAATAAAAAATGCTAATAGGGCACATACTTGTAAAATATTCCGAATTAAAGTACAGTATTTTCTGCTTGTGAATTCATCTATTTAAGTATCATGAGTGAAAAGTACCAACATTAAAAATAATCTTGGGAAAAGTTTGGTACCAAATGTTTTAGTCAGAGATTCGCTTCCTGAACCTTTGCATGTGTGATGAATACATCAGAAACTGTACAAAAAAACCGTAAACTTAACAGACAGGTTAAAAAATACAGTATATTCATTTAAAATTTAGTTAAGAGAAACTGTTAAAGTCATATAAAGTCATCTAAAGTTTAATATTCGAGAAGATGTTTGTGAAGCTTCTCAGAGCCTACATAATGTACAATATACAGTGAGTTACATAAGAACTGTTGCTGCAATTTATCTCCAGGAAATATATTGAAAAATGACTTTTCTTTGTCAGGCTCATTATCTTCTGGCTGCACAGCACCAGCTTTAAATATCAACATGTAGAAACTCGTATAAAAGGAGCTGGAGATGTACAATAAGTTACGCAGCAGCTGCTCCAGTGGTTTTTTCCCAGGGCGGTGTAGTGATTGGGTTTCACAATAACCTGATATTCATGCTGCTGAGGTGAATGGATGAAGGGGGGTCTTCATGGCTGCAGGCCGGAGGGTTAAAAGCTATTTTAAAGTGGGCTTTCTGTTGGTAATGGTCCCTTCAGAGGCTCCATCTTGATGTGTGACCGTGGAGCCATGACTCCGCTGCTCTTTGGCCTTTCAAACATTTGATTTTATTTTTAGAGCAGCTGCCAGCCTCCCGAACCTCATCCAGCAGCAACATGACAGCAAGAAGAAGACTCTGAGGATGTAATATAGAGATTAAATACACAGAAAATGAACGTCGTGCCACATTTTTCACTGCAATATTCTCTCAGAAATGTCCTCTTTGCAGCATGATGCAGTTAAAAAGCCATAATTCATAAAGAACAAAATCTTGTTATTTTATGTCCAAGGCTTTTCAAAGTTCTCACATTTGTTGCCAACACATTTTACATACTGCAGATATTTTACCGTAAGTTTTTACGACCGCCGCAGACTTTTTTACATCATCTGTCGAAAGATGTTTCACCATGTTGAATGTATCTTCCAACAACTTGCTCCGCTGTTCACTGTTTCTGAGCCATGCTGCATTTATTTTATTCATCCTTTAGCTTTGATTTTCCTCTGTCTCTGCCAAAGTAACATAAAATTGCCCAAATTGACTCCAAATTGGTCTTAAACAACAACAAATGGACAGAATCATTGGAAAATTGTTCAAAATCACTTGACACTTGTTTGAAAATACTGAAAAATTGTCCAAAACTACAATATTTGAGTCACTTGGGCAATTTAACTTTGCTCATCATCATCTGTAGAAAAATGCATTTATTTTATTGATCCAGCAGCTTTGATTTTTATCTGTATTCTAAATTCTAATCTAATAGTGTCAACAATTTTTTGAAACCTGTCCAAAGTACCATAAAATTACCAAACTTGACTTGACTTTTGACTTGTCCAAAGTAATTCGAAAACTGTCCAGGATTTCTTAAACCTTGTCCAAAATGACAAGTTGGACAAGTTTATTTTTTAGTCATTCTGGAGAATTTTGTTGTCTCCTCACAGCTCTGTGGAAACACTGCCTGCAGTTCAACCTAAACCTTCTCAGTGTTTTTCATAGGATTTGGTTTAAATGGTTTATTTTATTATTTATTATCTTTGCAAATTTTTAAACGAGATCTGCAGAATCAAGTGATTTTCATGAAGCGTCTTAACCTTGACAGAAGAACGTGTCAGTTGTGATGCGTTTAAGGTGGAAATCTAATGATTCTTTCTTCTGCAGTTTCGTTTCAGTATTTTTGACAGTTTCCTAAAGTTTAACGCAACTTTCAGACCTGTTTTGCTGTTTCAAAAGTTAATATGAGTAGCAAAAGGTGTTTTATTTTTCGCTGCTGCAACCAAGTTTTGAACAAAAGCTAGAAAGCTGAGAGTAGATCTATTGTTTATAATGCTTGTTATGCATTTCCTCTGCATTTATAATGAAGTGTATGAATATGAGACTTTTTAAACAGCATGATGAAATACTTCCCTGCCTCCAACAGAAGAGTCTATTAATCAAAGGGAGGAAGCAGAAAAAGGGCATTTTAAACATGAACTTACTGAGAGAAACTTAAAGTTAAGGACTAAAACAACACGTATACAAATAATAAATCAGAATAACTCAAGGCAGTTGTTTTTTTCATGATTAAAATAAACTTTATTGTCATGACATGATCATGTTTAACCTGGTTTTAACCTTATTCATTGAGTCCAACAGATCTGCTCTAAGTACTGCCTGTTGTCCTTCAGTCAAAAATTAATGCTTCTTAAAGCTTTTTACTACAATTTATGGAACCATTTACTGTTGTTTTCCCTGTTTTGTATATTTACAGACAATGCCTTTTAAAATCACGGAAGAAAGTATTGATTTACATATTGTCAAAAAGAGGTAAAAACTGTAAATATCCACTTCAAAAATCTGTATTTTACGATAATTTGTTCTTCCAGTGTTTGACCCTAAAATAAACAATTTTTACTCCATTTAAATGAGCAAAAATATTGTTATTTTACAGATTTGTTATTTTCACCATTTCGTCATATTTTATAAAATTGTGTATATTAAAGATTGAAAACAACTCCTCTGCTCATCAGCTATGTAAAGATGTTTCACCATGCTGAACTTGAGTACAATGTACTCAAATATGTCCAAAATTATTCTTCGGTGACTTGAATCTTGTCTAAAATTTGTCCACAATCAGAAAAGAGTCCACAATGACTCAAAACTTGTCCAAAATGGCAATTTATGAGTAATCTGTAGAAAGCCGTTTCACCATGCTGAATGTATCTTCCAACAACTGGCTCCTCTGTTCACCATTTCTGAGCCATGCTGCTTTTATTTTACTGATCCTGTAGCTTTGATTGTCTTTTTGTTGTCCAAAATGATTTGAAACTCGTCAAAAGTAACATAAAACTTTCAACAATCCTCAAAATCTGTTGATAGTAACTCAGAAACTGTCCAAAATTTACAAAATGGCAGATTTTGTACAGTTTTAAGTGAAATTTGAGGCCCTGGATAAAATGTATAATTGCAAATGTAATGTAAATGAATGTATGAGCCATGCTGCATTTATTTTATTGAGCCCCTATATTTTTTTTGTCTGAAAATAATTTGAAACTTGTCCAAAATCACTTAAAATTTCTCCAAAGTAACTAAAAATGTCCAAAATGATTGAAAAATTGTCCAAAATCACACGAAAACTATCCTAAAATACTGTAAGCTATTTTAAAATGAGTTAAATTTAGTTTAAAAAGGCAATTTTTGAGTCATTTGGACAATTTTTTGTCTACTTTTGAGTCTAAGCGGTAGAAAGATGTTTCACCATTCATCCAGTAGGTTCTATATATATATATATGTGTGTGTATATATATATATATACACACACACACACACACACACACACACACACACACACACACATATATGTGTGTGTATATGTATATATATATATATATATATATATATATATATATATATATATATATATATATATATATATACAGACACACAATCTAGAAGTGTCCAAAAAGATTTGAAACATGTTTAAAGTGTCATGAAGGTGTCCAAAATTACTCAAAATGTGTCCAAAGTAACATAAAAATCCAAACAGACTCAAACAATTCTCAAAAATAAGTCAGAATTGTTCAAAATTACTCCAAATTTGATCAGATTTGTAGTCATTATGGATAATTTTTTGTCATTTTGAGTCTCTTGTGGAAACACTGGCTGCAGTTCAACCTAAACCTCTTAAATTGGTGTAAAAGAGTCATTGTGTTGATTTGTTGTACTCACGAGTTTACCATCTGGGAATGTGTCTCTTTATCAGCTCTCTGGTGGCGGCTGGAAGCTTTGGGAATATTTTGTAGCTCCAGTGAATCCCGTGGGAGTCGTGATCTGATTGTGTTTGTTCTAGACGACCGTTAAGGTTTAATTAACGTGTTTTTTTTGTTTTTTTTTCAGGTTGGACTAAGTTCGCTCGGCTCACCAGGGCGCTCACCAACAACCGAAACACTCTGCAGCAGCTGGCGCCCATCAGCAAACATGAAGTCAGCCACAAACAGTCGAGGCTGGCCGAGGTGAGAAAACATGACTTCCATTAGCAGCAGAGACTCTGTTCTGATTCAGTAGGTGCATTAAACTGCAGGTAACCATAGAAACAAGTCCTCTTCTCCACACTTGGGTCTGGATTTTTTCTTCTGGTGAAAACAATCCAAAACCAAACTGATTACACACAAATATTTCAAATTTGGTGATTGAAATCAGAGAAACTAATTGTTATGGCTACTTGGGGGCAGCAGAAACAACATGAAAACACACAAATATGCTTAAAATTGTAATTAAATTTATTAAATTTCAGATCAATGCCATGATTTTGTTGGAACAAAACAGCTCATCTGACTGTATCTTATTTAGTAACTTATTTTATGTTTGGACCAAAGAGCGCAGAGTCTTTTGCTAGTACAAAGGTTTTGTTTGTTTGTGTGCTTGCTTTGTCTTTTTACTGTTTTTTTGGCAAATTTTTGAATTAAAATGAGTACAAGTCTTCTGAAGTTTACCATAAAATAACCGAAATTAACCCCTGAATTGTCCAAAGGTAATTCAAAAACTGTTCAGACTTTCTTAAAACTTGTCCAAAATGAAAATTTGGACAAGTTTTGGACAGTTTTCTTACCATTTCCAGTCTCACAGGTAAAGAAAAAGAAGGAAACATGGAAGTTATTTCTATGTTTACAGCCTCCACAAACTTTTTCTCTCTACTCTGCTCATCATCTGTAGAAAGATGTTTCACCATGCTGAATGTATCTCCCAACAGCTTGCTCCTCTGTTCACTGTTTCTGAGCCATGCTGCATTTATTTTATTGATTCCGTATGTTTTTAGTCCTTTCAGTCCAACGTTGTCCAAATGACTTGAAACTTGTCTAAAATAACTTGAAATTTCTCCAGAGTATCTAAAAAATGTCCAAAATGACTGAAGAATTGTCCAAAATAAGTTGAAACCCGTCCTAAATCACTCTTAAGTTAGTGTAAAATAGTTAAATTTTTTTTAAAAAGGCAATGTTTGAGTAGTTTTGGGCAATTTCAAGTACAATTTTGGAATAATACATGGGCTCAAACAAGTAAACAAAACAACCTAGAGTTCAAACCATTTCTAAATAACTTGCATCCAGTAATCGTCATTGACTTTGGGCTTGTATAATGTATTTTTAATTCCTTAATGATTGTCAGCTTAAACTCAAGTTAAAAAAATGGTTATTCATAGAAAAATCACTGGTTCCAACTAGTGTCATTTAATGGGATTTTTAAGTGTCACTTGCTTAATTACTGTAATTATGAAAACAGGGTTTTAAGTCAGCAAATTTTAAAACAAAGTTGCTCCAATACTGAATATATTGATGAAGGGGCTCAAGGTGAAGAAAATTGAAGTCATCAAGCTGATTTAATTTAGTAAAATTTAGTTTGAAATCAGCTAATGCAAAATTTTGAGTTTAAATCACCTGAAAATATTAAGTTGATGCAACATTATTATATCAAACCAGATCATTTAAATAGTCAATGGTTTATCTAAATCTGTAAATAAACTTGCATTTAATTAATTGGTTAGAATAAGCCTCTTGAATTATTATAATTATTTAAAATTTAAAAAATTAAAAGTCAAGGATTACAGTGTTTTTCTTGCATAAAGAGAAACCGTAGCATTGTCAATATGTTAACGTTTCCTTCTCCTAAGGAGTGACAAATAGAACTGATAATAATACAGTTTAAGGACCAGGTTGATGAGCAGTATCTGTAAGTACAGTAGTACCATTGAAATATTAATGATACCCGTCTTTACTCAGTTGTGTACAGTAACTTTATGAAAACCGCTGCCTTAAGTCATTTGCACAAATCCAAAAGTTTTAATAAATATTAAAATCTCCAAAACTGAACTCTTAGTCATTTTGGTGATACTAAAATTCAGTGTAAATTAATGTTTTAACTCTGCTTTTTATGGATTTAGAACAAAGAAGCATCAGATTTTTAAATAATTTTAGTTTTTAGGGATCTTTAAAATTAAAACTGTTCAAGAAAATGCTCCTTAACTTGCAGTAAAATCTCTTTATTCCGGACTAAACAACAGGTCAGCGGGGAGTTGTTTCCTCTGCAGGACTTTCAATGCACATAAAGTCCAAACCTGCAGCTCTTTGCATTATTTCTGCACAGATAAACCCTCATATGAAACATTAACAGCCGCATTCAAACCAGAAGGAACCACTTAAACGGAGAAGCCCTGCCTTCACGCTGGCTTCAAACCGGTGGTCGCAGCGAGCCGTTAATATTTCATGCGGCTCGCGGAGACACAATCGGGGAGCTTCAGCACTCTGGGTGATTGTGACGGCGGCCGGAAATTTAGAAAATGGATTTGTGGGGGGAGAGAGGACGGAGTTCACGAAGCCTGTTTTATTCATGAAGGTCTGAGCGAAGTGTGTTGGCTTTAATCAGAGTTTGTTTGGGTTTGGTTCCTGCTCAGAGAGATGAGGATTTAGGCTTAGTAAAGGTGTTTCTCTGAGGGTTTGAGGTGAAAGAATGGAGGAAAGAAGGTGAATTAAGGAAAGTAGGTGGAATTAGGGAATTATACAGGAAAAGGAGAAGGTCAGGAAGGATGCAATGAAATGAAGGAAGTCCTCCAAACATCTCCACCAGCTTATGTTATTGGCTCTAAAGTTCCACTCAAGTTTGCTGCCGATCCTATGGACAAAGAAAAGCCCTTCTGGAGGAAAGTTCTGTGGTCAGATGGAGCAAAACCTACCATCACGCATGGAGGTGGCAGTATCATGCTCTGGGGCTTTCTAGAAGTGCTTCTGGAATGGTTTCAGACTGGGTGTTGGACTGGTTCTGGACTTTCTTGGGACTGGTTTATGTTTGGTTTCAGTCTTGGTTCTCCTGGTTTTGGATGTGATTGAAAGTTGGTTTCGGATTTATTTTACTCTGGATCTGGTCCTGGATGAGGACTGGTTCCAGTCTGTCTTGGTTGAGTCTTGGACTTTTTTTTTTGAGTAGTTTAGATTTGGTTTTGGTCCCAGTTTTGTACTGGTTTCTGACTTTTGTAGGACTGGTTTCATACTGTCTCTAAAACTGGTTTCAATTTTGGTTTAGGACTGGTTTCAGACTGTATTCTGACTGGTTCTGAACATTTTTTTGGTTTAGGTTTGATTTTGGTCCTGGTTTTAGATCTTTTTCGGACTGGTTTCAGTCTGTCTTGGGCGGGTCTTTTTTTTTTAAACCCCAATAACACCAGTGGTGGCAGTATCATGCTCTGTGAAACTGGATCTTTATACAAAGTAAATGGAATAACGAAGAAATAGAATTAAAATCTAAAACCATCATCAGAAGGTTGATCTTGGACACAGTTGGATGTTTCAAACAGATAATGAGTCCAAACACACATCAGACGTGGTAAAGAAATGGTTCCATCAGGCTAGAATGAAGGTTCTAGACTGGTCTCCCCACAGTCCTGACTTAGACCCATCAAGAACCTGTGGACTGATGATGAATCAAGTCTGAGTCAGAAAGACGAATAATTTAGTTGGACTGAACCAATTCTGTCCAGAGAAGTCAAAGAGAAACCAGAAGATTGTAGATGAAAACCAAAAGAACTGAACTGAGGACAAAATGGCCAAAGGACATTTAACCAAATGTTAGAATTTGTTTGTCATATTTCCAGAACACCTTTAAATTAATCTATAGAAAAACTAAAATGCATGATATTTTTTTGTGTCAAACATTCATGTGTTTCAATGATTCCATCATAGAAAACTCAGAGTTCTAGGAGTCATTGGAAACTCAAGACAATCATGATAAACACAGTCTTTAGAAGTGGATGGAAACTTTAGTTCACGACTGTAAATAATTAACACTTTCAAAGTTTAACTCCAAGAAGATGAAACATGCCACTAAGCATGTCGGTGGCAGTATCATTAGAAGAACCAAAATGCATGATTGTTTTTGTAGTGATGACTCGTATTTCAGTGAGTCATTGGAAACACGACATACATGGTCTTTATAAGTGGATGTAGACTTTTGTTTACCTCTATATATACTATCGTACCACCCTTCAGGACGTTTGTGCTGAATGTTATCTGAATGTCCTCAAGACTCCTCAGGATGTTACAGTCAAACTCCACTTTGACAGTTTGACCCTGAGGAAGAAATTAAAGTTGACAACCACATGAATGTTGAAGGAAAAAGCAACGATGGTCCTGGTGTTGTTGGCTGGTTTTAGAAACTCCTCAGGTCACCATGATGAAGCTCCATGTGAAGGTTGGATCATCCAGCAGCTCAACGTGATGTTTGATGCTCCGTGGTAAAATCACAAATGTACCTCCCAGTGATCTGAAAACATGTTGAACACAGCTCCTGATGTAGTTATCATAGTGTCACACAGTCTCCTACTTGCAAGTTGCACATGTGACCACATTATTGCACCATTTACATCCGTGTTGCACCAACGTCACCTTGTTTGAATCTCCAACAGAAGTGCAGGTTTTGATGCCTGATTGATTTATTTAGTCTGTTCCTGAGGGAGGATAAAGTGAGGAAGGAAAGAGGATAAAGTATGCTGCCACATTTGTAAGAAGGGTTGTTATTCTACCCTCTCTACCTTTTTCTCTCCCTCATGCTGCCGCTAAGCTAATTAGCAGCCTAACTCCTGAGCAGCTCCTGACTCGAGGCTGTTTGATTGGCAGCTCTGGCCACCAGGATTATCATATGGAGCTGCTTTGTTCTGGAGCTCCACTGATCTGCTGCTTCGCTTTGTTGTTTAACATCCAACTGAATCACACTGAGAGGACAAGTGAGGCTAACTGAGGAGAGAAGGGGGTTTCTGTAATGATTCCATGCTAGTCGTATCACAGCAGAACTGGCAGAACCAGTAGAATCCATGATAATTATTAGTTGCAGTCAAAGACTTCTCGCCTTAAAAGCCTTAAAATGTATAATTGTTGTGGTAGAAACACTTATGGCAGAAGTAAAAGAATTAACAGTTAGTAGGAGAGCTGGGGGTAGAAATACTGCAGTATTTTTACAAGTGCTTGTAGAAACAGCATTAAGCATGGCAGTGACATCATCAATGCAGGTGCAATACAATATAATACAAGTAGTTCAAGTTCTAACAGTTCTAGTAAAGTTAATCTGTAAAACTACATTTATGTTGTAATACTACATTGTCACTGTAATGCTACATTTACCTTCTAATTTACCCTCCAACACTACATTTACACTCTAATAGTGTGTTTACCCTCTAATACTACATTTACCTTCTTATACTACATTTACCCCTCTAATACTACATTTACCTTCTAACACTACATTTACCTTCTAATGCTGCATTTACCTTCTAACACTACATTTACCTTCTAACACTACATTTACCTTCTAACACTACATTCACCTTCTAACACTACATTTGCCTTCTAAGACTAGTAGTGGTAGTATGAGTGTAGAGGTACAAATAGTGTAAGTAACAGATTCTAGGGTAGTAATAACTGTTAAATATAGAAGTACTGGTAGTAATCCGACAAATTGTACTAGATATAATCGCAGTAATGGTGTAGTGGTACAAAGAGTAAAAGATTCTGTCGTAGTAGTACTAGTAATGGCCACAGCATAGTAATGGATGCTCAGCTGAAGTCAAAGCAATAGTAGAATAGTACTCAATGATATTTTCCATCGTGTTACTTGCAGAAATTGAGTACTTTAAGTGGTAGTACCTGCAGTATCAGTGGTACTAACATGATCTGAATATTGCTTGTATAAGTAGTGATTGTTAAAACGGTAATATTACCACTAGAACTGACTGTCGTGTATTTCTGGGTGTTTTTATTGAGTAGTATTCAGTATTCATGTGCTGTTTGCAGAAACAGAATAAAATCAGAATAATCAGTTTTTATAAATAATGAGTTTAACGTTAATATTTGATCTTTGTGTCCCGAAGATAAAATCAACCGCTGCTGCTGCATTAATGTGGAAATAAATTCTATTTTCTTGTTGTCACCTTCACATCTGAGTTTTTCTCTTTTTCTCATTTGAAGCCAGATTTATTCCTGATTTGATTCTTTTGGCTTTAAACAAACCAGATGAAAACTTCTGAACAGCGGGAGATGATTATTAGTTGACAAACAGAAACATCAAGCAGAGTTTCAGCTGACTTCTTTAAACCTTTCATCCATTTCACTAATTTAATTTCTCTGCTGCAGTTGGTAAAATAAACCTTCTGCTAGAAAACGGTATATTAAAGGAAGCAGTTAGAAACTCTTCAATAATGTTTGTTTTTATAAAATCTACACTGAATTATTGCAAATCCATAAACTTTCTGATGCAGTAACATCTTAAAAAAGGTTACGTATTTACAAAATTTGAATATTACAAAATAACATCTACTATTTTTGGAGTAGAAAAAGAAAGGATGTGTTATATTTTAATTTACTGGTGTTTAAAATGAAGTCTGAGAGATAAAAAAAGAAAATTAAGTTTTATTATCATAAAAAATTGTATTGCTTTTGAATGTGTGAAAATTTGGCAGATTTAATGAAAGTTAGAATATGCTAGTTGTTTTTTCTGGTATATTTTTAGATTATATTTTATATTATTATTATGCTTATTATTAATAGATTTTATTCATTAGAAATGTTAATTTTCTTTTCTTCTGATATACTCTAGTGTATTTTTATTTTTTATGAGCTGCTTTGTATTAATTTGTTTTGAAAAATGTTCTAATTAAATTTAAAGAAAATATTTCTATCCTAAGCAATATTTAAATACGCCGATATGTTGTATGAATAACCTGCATGTACTAAAAAAAAAAAAGTAAATAGACATGGGCAAGTGCACAAATACTGCAGGTTATGATTAAAATATAACATGTTTCAAGTTAAGAAATGTGAAACATAAACTAAACATATCAAACTCAAAATTCTACAAATTCAGTTTTTATTATGTTAAAACGTGATATTTTAATTGGATTTATTTAAAAAGGCTGTTTGCAAAATGTTTCACTGAAATTTATAGAAAGTGAAACAAAACTAGTGCAAACAAGGAATGGCACAGTAAAATACTACCACTAATACCAATAATAATCGTGCATTTTATTTCTATAGAACCTTTAACAACCAGAGTTGAAGCGCTTCACAAAAATTTGCAGAAAGCGAAACAAAAAACCCCAAAAATAAATAATAGTTTCTATCTATAACTGGAGATAGATAGATAGATAGATAGATAGATAGATAGATAGATAGATAGATAGATAGATAGATAGATAGATAGATAGATAGATAGATAGATAGATAGATAGGCTTTATTGTCTGTCCCAAATGGTGACAGAACTTCTTCTTTGACAGACTGACACACTGGAGTCTTGTCAGGAGTCGCTCCGACAGAGTAGCGCCCCCTATCATCCCCCTATTACAAAGTGCTTCACAAAACATTAAATAGTACAGTAAAAGAAATGAAACGTCAATAAAAAAAAATGTAAAAAAAACCACTAAAATACCACTAATTGAGCATCAGAGTTGGGCTAAAAAAACTTTTTTTGTCTGTTCAGGTGAGTTTTTAAAGCTTTAACTGTAAGATGAGCTGCAGGTAGACTTGAGGGAGTGAATCAGGTTCAAGAGGTTCATTTAAACTGAGCTGACTAAATGAAAGTGAACATTTAAAGAACTAATTTAAACGATGGTACTTTCTTGGCAGCTGCAGTAGGTCGATCTGTAAACTCGGATTTATTTCAGACGTCTGCTAATAAAGCCGCTGAAGTTATTTGTTTTCCTTGATTTGCATATTGTACATTTACTGGTACGTTTTAATATCCTCCTATTAAAGTCTGCTTTCATCAACTCCTGGAAGAGACTCGCTAACGTCGCTGTCGTTTCCCGTCTCCAGGTCCTGCAGCTCAACTCTGACATCCTCCCTCAGTACAAGCAGGAGGCGCCCAAGACGCCGCCACACATCATCCTGCACTACTGCACCTTCAAGACCACGTGGGACTGGGTCATCCTCATCCTCACCTTCTACACCGCCATCATGGTGCCCTACAACGTCTCCTTCAAGACCAAGCAGAACAACATCGTGTGGCTGGTGCTGGACAGCGTTGTGGACGTCATCTTCCTCGTCGACATCGTCCTCAACTTCCACACCACCTTCGTGGGTCCCGGCGGGGAGGTGATCTCCGACCCCAAGCTCATCCGGATGAACTACCTGAAGACCTGGTTTGTCATCGACCTGCTGTCCTGCCTGCCCTACGACATCATCAACGCCTTTGAGAACGTTGACGAGGTAAGTCTGGCGTCTTTAGTGTCTTTATCAGCTGTTAGACTTCTTCAGTCTTCACAGGGAGAGCAGGGAATGGGAAGTTGAGATTGGCTTCCTCCAGCAGATGAAGCTGTTCTCCATCCTGACTGCTACACAGTTCCTCCTGCTCCTCCTTGATTTGTGGTGGCTTTGGGTCCTCCTGCTCCAGATGGGGAGTCCACCTCTGCTGCTCAGGGGTAGCCTCTTGAATCACTGCAAATTTACCTGTAGAATCGACTACTTCCTATACCATCATATAAAGACGAGCTAAAATGTTCAGTATCCATATTTATTATATTACATTTTTAATGATCAGTTGTTCATAATAACCAGAAGAACATAAGTTTAATCTGAATTTAACCCCCTTACTTTCAGTTGAAGAGACATATGATGATGACGCATTTACTATCCGCCAATACTGAGTCTGATTCTGGTGAAATTTTCCGAGATAAAACATTTCAAGTATCGTAGATCAACTGTAGTACGTGGTTGTTGTTTTTTTAATGTTTTTTTAATACTCTAGAGACCAGAGGAGGCATCACTCAGACTACAGGCAGTTCACGTATGGCAAGCAGAGAGCATTGTGGGAGTCTAGCTAGCAATGGCCACCATGACAAAGACTACTGAGGTAGTTAATGACCGCAGATCAGGGAACTTGTGTTTAAGACAAACTGGGAATGATAAGGATGGTGTTTTTATATCGCAGTAGTGTATTCAAGAGAGCTACTTTTGTGGCTTCTGTTGACTAAAACAGTCCAACATCTGCGAACAAACGATTAGGCTTAGGATCTAACCGATACCCAACAGTTCAAAAAGATTTTGATTGGTCGACGCATCTTTTGATTCTAAACTTTGAGATTGAATCCAAATATCCCAAACCATCACTCTTTACACTTCAACACTTTTGTACTATTTCTATTAATCATAATGTTTCTACTACATAATCCTTTACTTCCAGTAGTAGCGCTTCTTTATTGCTACTTCTGTTACCTATACTATAGTGTATATATTAGCATTTTTCCAGTGTACAGATGCAGGTGTGATGGAACCATTTAAAATCTTAACCATCCAAACACAGCAGCCGAATTAAATCTGAACTAAACTTTATGATTCTGCAGATTTAATCCTCCTGTTACCAGTTCTATCCTGCAGCTGATGAATCACTGAGTCGTCATGTCAACAGTTTGCTGATTGGTTCAGTTTGCAGCTGAGTCACGCTAAATGTTTCTGACCCCGTTTACGACGTGTAATCTGCATCTGCATGACTCAAATGGATAAAAAAAACAACTTATTCCACTCAGACGTAAAAACCTTGAGATCAGATCTGAGGACCTGCAAGTCTAAATGACCTCTGAGCAGATCGGACGCATTTATAAAGGATAAAAAAATCAACTCTGTAGGTTTAAAGGTCAACAGAAGGGAGAAAATATCTCTAATTACTGAGTTTAAATGTCAATAACAGGAGGAGTGGTGAAGGTAATAAACTGTGTGTTGGAAGAAAAGGCGTATAGATTTAGGGTTTAGTTTGTTGCTTGACAGAACAGACAGAGGAGGAAAGATTTTGGATTATTTGTTGTTTGTCTCCTCAGAAACAAGAAGTTTCTGGTAAATTAAATAAAATGGGGGCGATGAGTTGAATAAGAAGTTTACGTTCACAATCATGATTTTCCTCCTACAATTACATGATCTACTGACCTGTAAACTACAGGAAACTGTCGTATAGATGAAATCATTTGGTTTCAATGTTAGTCTGACGTTTTGACTCCTTAGTTACTAACTGTGTGCTTATTATCAAAAGTTAGCATGCTAATTGTGTTACCTTTGTCACTATGTGTTCCCATGCAGATGTTTTATGGAGTTAATGCTATGTGCTAGTTGGCAAAGGTTAGCATCCAAAATGTGTTGCCTTTTCTCATTATGTGTTTCTGTATGGATGTTAGCATTTAGCTAACTACACTTTCACACAGCTGCTACTGTTGCTGTTTGCTGCCATTTAGAGTTAAATAGCTTAGAAAGCTAATTGATTATTGATTGATTTTGCAATGATGATAGAGTTTGAACATCTTTTATGTACAGATAATGCTTTGTGCTAATTAGCAAAGGTTAGCAAGGTAAATGTTTGACCCTTTTCATTGTGTATTCCTGTTTAAATGTCAATATTTACCATAAATTTAGCGACTATTGCAGTTTTTTTTTAGTTGATTAGCTTTTAAAGCGAAATGATTAATGGTTGATTCTGCGCTGATGTCACGGAGGATTCAAGCATCTTTATACACTGTTAAGGCTTTTGTGCTAATTAGCAACAGTAAACTTGCTAACCCTTTTAGCTTTGTCATTGAGTGTTCCCATATGGATGTTAGCATTTAGCTAAATTTTAGCTACCGTTGCTGTTCAAGCATCTTTTTATGCAGTTAATGCTTTGTGCTAATTAGCGAATATTAGCATGCTAAATGTGTTACCTTTGTCATTGTGTCTGTTACTGTATGGATTTAGCTACTGTTGCTGTGTGTCTTGTTGTGGTATGCAAAACCACTGCAGCCATTTTTAGTTGATTAGCTTATAAAGCTAATTGATTATTAATTGATTTTGCATTGATGTCACAGAAAGTTCAAACATCTTTATTTACAACTAATGCTGGGGGCTAATTAGCAAAGATTAGCATGCTAAACGTGTTACCTTTGTCATTGTGTGTGTTGCTGTTTGTCCTGTGGTTTGCAACACAACTGCAGCGTTTTTTTTAGTCAATTAGCTTAAAATGCTAATTGATTTTGCATAGATTTTTCTTAGCTGAGATAATGGATGTGGAATTAGAGCATAATTGGGATTTATTTCTTCTTATTTCCTCTCTATATGCTGATGGTTATAAGGGCATGATGCATTTAGCTTGTTAGCATGTGGGAGCTAAATTAGGATCATGAATAATGATGTTAATGTATTTCTTATTTTTCCTGGTGCCTAAAACTCCTTTTGAATGTAGTTTCTGGTCTGTTAGAATAATTCTCCTCCTGTAGACTTAAACTCTGGTGTTTCCTCACAAGCTTCCACAGATCAAGTTAATGATGTTTTTGGGGTGTTTAAAGAGTTTTTTGATCCTGAATCTGTTCTTTTGAGATTCTGTAGGTGCTTTTCATGGCTGCTTACCTCTATCAGATATCTGCGAGTTACTATCAATACGGCTCGAGTCCATTAAAGTTGATTTTCCACTTGATTTCCTGCTAAATTAATTAAACCTCAGTCTGAGTGGAAGCGGCGATCGATGGAAAGAAAAACGAGAAAGAGGAAAAGTGTATTTCTTGTTGTGAAAACCCCTGTTTAGCTGGTCTGCTAATGCTCAGTTTTTGGGTTTATTCGTCCACAATCATCCATTATTGAGCTCGTATGTGCGTTTGCTTTTTGCCAAGTCGGGGGTTTAATCACATGAGAGACTGAGTGCCAGTAATAATTATAAAACCACAGTTTAAGCTGCCAGCAGCGGAATTTTCAACGTCTATTAATTTTTCATGGCAGCGTCTCGTTTCCACACCTCCCTCGGCTTTTCATTCTTGTTAACATTTGGACCGACGACTTACTGAAACTCCGATACGCAGCTTTGATTTGGCTGCAAACGGATCCGAGTGCTGCTTAAAGTCACAAAAACATAATCACTTCTGGACATAAATGTGTCGCCTACTCACAGACTGTGAATAAACCCTTCATTTAGTCTGGTGTTGGAGAGTTTTTATTGTTTTATTCTTTGTTGTGCGTCTTTTGTTGTCATAACAGGAAAGTTTAAGGGTTGGATGTTGAACTTTTAAAGGTACCGATTGAATTACGTTGAAGTTTCAGAGACTGGTTCATGTAAAACTGATTAGTGGCAAATGTCAGTGCATGAGACACTGAATATCTATTAAAGAGAGAGACCGTTCTCCTCTCTGCATAAACTCAAAGAAACAGTTCACCTGTTATACCTTTAAAACTTAAGTGTGTAAAGTAGCATAAATTTCCAAAAATTTACTCATGAGGTACCCAAAATAACTCAAAAACTGTCCAGAATTTCTTAAAACTTGTCCAAAACGACAACTTGGACAAATTTTGGACAGTTTTGTATCTCATTCCCAGTTTCACAGGTAAAGAAAAAGAAGGAAAAATGGAGGTTATTTCCATGTTTCCAGCCTCTATAGACTTTCTCTCCACTCTGTACATTATCTGTAGAAAGATGTTTCACCATGCTGAATGTATCTCCAACAACTTGCTCCTCTGTTCACTGTTTCTGAGCCATGCTGTATTTATTTATTGATTTTCCTCTCAGTCTTTTTCTGGAAACACTTCCTGCAGTTCAACCTGAAAACTTTTGTGACTGTTGAGTAAAGTCATCAATGAGCGCAAAATAGTTTTATTTTTTTCTCTCTTTTTTTGTATTTTTGGCATGTCTCAAGCAAGCATAAGTTATGGCAACTGGACTAACCTCGTGTGAGTCGAAAACGTTTCACCTCTCATCCAAGAGGCTTCTTCAGTCCTGAAAGCCTGGTGGGGAGTACCAGATATTTATCCACCAGGAGGGTGGTGGCAAAAACAAGTGGACAAAGACCCGAAACCAATAGACTCGTTAGGTGTTAATGTGAGTTGTTAGCCTTTGATGGGCGGTCGTTACCCCTCCCAGCCCTCTAGGAGGGTGGTTGGGGGTCACCTGACTGCAGGTGGGAATGATGGCTGCACCTCCTTGGGAGGGCTCTAAGAACGGCGTTGTAAGTGGGAGACAAGTGGTGTCTGAGGCCCCCTCCTCTGTTCAAAGATGGCCGTTTTCGACTCACACGAGGTTAGTCCAGTTGCCATAACTTATGCTTGCTTGAGACTTATCATGACCTGGATGACTGAGAACATCCACAGATTTATTTTTGGCATATTTTCAAATGATACGTGTAGGATAAAGTGATTTTTCAGACCTTTTGAGCCCAGATTTGGGTAATTTTCCACGAGTAGTTCAAGGACGGTGAGAAATTTGAGAATCCGTCAATTGTTTTTGTTTTCACAGTTTTTTGGTCTGATAAATTATGTAATTTTGGCAAATTTTAAGACAGGTAACATGCTTTTCAAACTTGCTGGTAGGTTTTGAAGTTCCAAAGGTTAATTGTTTTTGTGTTTTGTGTCAAAAATATAATAAGTTAAGATAAATGTGAAGCAAATTGCTGATTTTTCCATCAAATTAAACATTTAATTTACCCAAACATGTCAGTTATTGCGCTTCAACCAACTCGTTTCTTGTTATATTTCCACCTAATCACCTTAATTAGTTTCTCCAGTTGGTTTGCATAACATAAAAGCGTTGTTGCTATGGTTACCTGCATCATAATAGTAGTTGAACTGCTGTCTCCCAATGTGCTCTTTGAATGGATTCCAGCGAATCAGAAACCAGCTCTGGTGTAATGTTAAATAAGGTTTTACTTGTTTTAAGTTGCAGAAAACATTATTGAGCGAATAAACAAAGACTTCAGAGATAATAAAGTCTCTCCACAGGGATGTTTGGGTTTAATTCAAGGCTAATATTAAACTCGTAAGTCTCTGAGTCTGTTTGAAGGCAGCTTTCTGGAGGCGTTTTGTCTTTTTTCTGCTGCATCTGGTGTCGGTCCAGGTGGTTCTCGGTCACAGATTGTACGGATGAGGAGTTTTTCTTCAGGGAGGAAATCAATGTCACGTAAATTTCCAGCCACTGAAGACCGTCTCACTTCCCCTCTTTGCTAAATTGACATTTTTGTTGCCGTATTTGCCGGCAGAAGAAAAGGCCTGACGGCAGCCGAGGACAGCGAGTGGGCGTCTTAAGGAAGCAGCAGGTTATTATGGGCTGGATTTCTGGGCTGAAACAGACAGTGAGTATTTTTAGTCGTATTTTAATGCGGGATTGGAGAAACTGCCGACACCGAGCTGCTGCCAACTGGTGTAAAACAAAAACACAAGAATATTCCTGATGGACGAACCTTAAAACACATCTACAGTCCTGGAGGGGAACTCTGGATCTGTGAGGGAACAGGAGTTTACACAAGTTGTTGTTGTTGTTTGGCCTTTTAACCCCTTGAACCCCCAGAATTGGCATGTTTAGAAGGAATCTGACTTTAAAAAACCACCAAAATGACACCACTTTGTGTAAATTTGGGCAAATTTCGAGTTATATTTAACCGTTTCGGACTTAGATGAAAATCAATCCTACTGGATCAATAAAATATATGCAGCATGACTCAGAAACTGTGAACAGAGGAGCAAGTTGTTGGAAGACACATTCAGCATGGAGAAACATCTTTCTACTGGTGATGTACAAAAACTCAAAACTGGAGTCAAATATCGTCATTTTGTACCAATTTTGGGGTCATTTTGAACACATTCCAAGTAATTTTCAACAGTTTTTCAGTCATTTTTGACCAATTTTGACTCAATTTGGGTAATTTTTTGTGACTTTGGGAGAGACTGAGAAGAAAATGAAACCTACTGGATCAATAAATAAATGCAGCATGGCTCAGAAACAGTGAACAGAGGAACAAGTTGTTCGAAGATTCGTTCAGCATGGTGAAACATCTTTCTACTGATGATGAGCAGAGTAGAGAGGAAAAGTTTGCAACACATGTAGGACTCAAAATTGCCCAAAATAGGCAACAATATTTAGAATTTGGTAATTTTAAACTAATTTCTGATAATTTTTGGACAAATTTAAAGTAATTTTGGGCAGTTTGAGTTATTTTGGACAAATCTTAACTTAGTTTAGACAAGTTTCAAGTCAATTTGGACAATATTACAAGAATACAGTCTGAATGCTGGGCAAAAAAATTATCCAAAATTTCCTTTTAAAGACAGTTCAACTCATGTTAAACTAATTTACAGTAATTTCAGACAGTTTTCAAATGTTTTCAGACAGTTTTTCAGTCAATTTGGATTTTTAATTTTTTTGGTTGTTCCTCAGGAGACATTTCAAATGATTTTAGACAAGTTTCAAATTATTTTGTACAACTTTAGAATGGATCAATAAATAAATGCAGCATGACTCAGAAACAGTGAACAGAGGAACAAGTTGTTGGAGATACATTTAGCATGGTGAAACATCTTTCTACAGTACTTTCATTATTGTTTTCATGGATCTTTTGTTTTGCAGTAAAGTGTACAAACTTGAAGCCTTAAAGGACTGAAATGACCTCCCAGCTTTAAAATGTCTCAGAAGGAGAAGGTTGGGCATTAATTTGTTTGTTTTCAGCCTGTTTTTCTTAATCTCGGGTGTTAAGTCGAAGAGTAAGTTGTTGGAAAAGTGCAAGAAGAAGCACAAAAATCCCCCCACGTTTTTCCTCGGAGGTGTGAGAACTTTTCTATTGCTGCTGACCTTTTGGAGAGTCGAGGTCCTGGACGTGTTAAAATAGTAACGACATCGAGACACTCTGAGGTCGGCAGCAACACAAGAGATGAACTCTGCAGCTGGAAAACAACAACACAAACTCTGACTCTCTGAGCAGCTGACGGAGCTTCAGGCTGCAGCAGCGTTTCTGGATGTCGAGGTGTCGACTGGAGGATCCACTCTGAAGGCCTGAAGCCACCAGCAGCCGATGGAGCTCTGATCCAGTCTGACCTGCTGCTGCAAGCTGACAGAGCTTCAGGGAGGCTGAGGGTGTTAAAGCTGAGAGAGGAGGGGAAGTTCTGTAGAGAAACTGTTGAGACAGAAGGAAAATAGTTGTACGCTCTCACAGAGATGTCGTAAATGGAAAACACAGGGTTTAGCAGGATGCTGATTTTGATTATTTTCTAAAACAATAATTGGCGTCATTATCAAGAAACAATCAACTGACTAATAGCACAACTGTCCCAGTCAATCCCAGTTTATCTAGCTCTGTCTGGAGGTCATTAAGCGTCATGGAAGTCTTTGTCATGGTGCCCATTGCTCGCTAAACCCTCACAATCTTCTGTGCTTTAAGGCAGATTCATGTAGATTGAACACTGCTTGGTTGAAAGTAGGGATGTCTTCAATCTGATCTCAAAGAATGATAACAGCTTTAACCTCAGCCCAACTCTGTTTACGTCCGCCATCACATGGATGTCATAAAGGAAGAGCACAAATTGTAGCAGGACTTTTGAGACGCCAATTTAGAATAAATTCCTTAATCAATAATTGAAGGTCATTAACCACCACAGAAGTCTTTGTCATGGTGCCCATTGCTGGCTAAACCCCTACAATCTTCTCGGCTTGTAAAATATGAAACACTTTAGGTGCTTGAAGGTGGATTCATGGTTTGTGTAGCTAGCTATGCACACAGTGAAGGATTACGGGAGATCAAGCGACAAAGATGCCAACAGCATGATAACCCCTCAGTAATAACTTTGTGTAGGTCGAATACCACTTGGTTAAAATTAAGGATGTCTTCAATCTGATCTCAAAGATTGATAACAGCTTTAGCCTCAACCTGAATCTTTGTTTAAATCCATCATCACACAGATGGTGTTGTAATATAATAACTATGAGAGACAGTTACAGGTGTGAAGGGAGAGCATGAATTAAAGCAGGACTTTTGGGGATGCAAATTTCGAATCATTCTGATTCCAATTCATTAATCGATAATCAGAGGTCATTAAACACCACAGAAGTCTTAAGGCGGATTCATGGTTTGTGTGGCTATCTATGAACACGGAGTGAAGGATTATGTAGGTTGAACACTACTTGGTTGAAAGTACGGATGTCTTTGAAGATTGATAACAGCTTTGACCTCAACCCGAATCTTTGTTTACGTCCGCCGTCACATGCAAACTGGAGCAGGACTTTTGGGATGCCAAATAGAATAATTTCTTAAAGCACCACATAAGTCTTTGTCATGGTGCCCCGTTGCTATCTAAACTCCCACAATACTCTCTGCTTGCCAACATGAACTGTAGTCTGAGTGACGCTTCCTCTCGCCTCTGCAGTATTAAACAGTAAAAGGAAGCAGCAGCTCTAACACTACATTTACCCTCTAATGCTACATTTACATTTTAACACTACATTTACCCTCTAACATTACTTTTACTCTCAAAACTCAACACAGTACAATGTTTTAGCCTTTAGACAATGCTAATATGGCAGTATTTTGTGTTTGTTGTTGCATATTTTTGAGTTCCTCATGTGTTTCATATCAATATTTGAAGGTTTCTTCTAACTTTTGATCCTAAAACAGCCTCACGTGGAGTTTTTAGTCACTTCAACCAACACTGCAGTGCTATTTTTAGAGAAAATGGACTGTTTCAAGAGCTGAAATGTGGATTGTTATTTTTTGGCTGTGGGTGCACTGTCAGGAACTGTACGGCTTCAAATATACATCAGTCTCTCATTCCTGTTGAACAATATATGTATATATGCTGTGGAGGAGGATGAATACTGTGTTGTAGAGATGTTGAATCCCTGACTCAGCCTCTCGGTTTCATTACAGCAGGAGTGAAACTGTGACAGCTTTGCTATCAGCCACTTAGCAAAATGAAAGTACAGCAGCGTAAACAAGTCGCGGCTGCTGAGGATCTGGTGTTTACATGACAGCAGCAGAAACTGAGCCAGAAAAACGCAGCGTTTTCTCTCGTTACTGAGTGAAATATGGCGAAATATCTGTTTCCCGTTTGGAATTTGTCCTGGAATTGTCGTCTTCTGCTGCTTTCCACTCGTGCAGATTGAAAATTTAAAGGGTTTTGAATGTTTAATGACGCCAGGTTGACCCCTGCGAACACACGGTGCTTTGAAACGAACAGAGAGGAAACTATGTCCACTGAGTTTTGGTTTTTCATGCGTCGTTTTGCTCTCGAGTTCTTTTCATCCGAGCCTCTCCGTCCGGTGGTGACTTCGTTTGGAGGATTTACATACGAGCAGGGAAACGTCCGAGTCCCAGCGGAGGCCTTTGAAGCTGCAGAGGCGGGAAGAGCCTCCCGGATCGGAGCTTCAAAGAGCAGAAAGAAAAGACGAGGTGGAAACCCAACCTGGTCGGGTCGAAGAACAAAGAAACGTCAGATTAGATGGTTCTGAAGAAGCAGATCCAGGTTTACCCAGCTGAACTCTGAGCAGTTTAATGGGGAAAGTTAGCTTCTTAGGCCAATTTACAGCTTCAAACACACTAAAATTAGCCTGCAAACAGTGAATGTGCAGTTTTTCTCTGTTTTATATCGCTGTAAAGTGATTATCTTAATTAACTGGACTAAATATTTTTGGTTTTTGCTCCTGTTAGAGGAAATAAATTCTGTCAGACTTTTTCTGACAACTGTCGAAAGATGTTTCACCATGCTGGATGTATCTTCCAACAACGTGCTCCTCTGTTCACCGCTTCTGAGCCATGCTGCATTTATTTTTATTCATCCAGTAGCTTTGATTTTCCTTTCAGTCTCTCCCAAAGCAACATAAAAATATCCAAATTGGCTCCAAATTGGTCCAAAGCGATGGACAGAATCACTGGAAAACTGTTCAAAATTACCTGAAACTTGTTCAAAATGACCAAAACATTGTTAAAAAATGCAGTATTTGAATCATTTTTGACAATTTTGAGTCTCTACTCATCATCTGTAGAAAGATGTTTCACCATGCTTAATGTATCTCCAACAACTACCTCCTCTGTTCACGGTTTCTGAGCCATGCTGCAGTTATTTATTGATCCAGTAGCTTTGATTTTCCTCTGTCTCTCTGTTTTAACACTGCCTACAGTTCAACCTAAAGAGTTCGCATTTCTTGTAACGTCTCAACTAAGTTGTTCTTGGGTTTCTTAGTTGTGCTACGAAGCTCAGACTGTTTTGTTTTTAACAGAATCTGGAGCAAATGGTTTCATTTATGGCTAATTTTTGAGCAAAACGTACAATAAAATTGATTTTAAGCTTAGATTTGGTGATTTTTCTGTCACAGATTGTTAAAAATCTGATTATTCCTTCAGTTTCTGGCTGATAAATGGTCTCATTTTGGAGTTTTATTTTCTAGATTACATCCTTAAATCCTGGCGGCAGGTTTTCTGATTTAAACTCCTAAATATCTGACATATTTTAGATTAACGGCCCTGACAAACCAGCCAAACTATGAAACATCAGAGGAGAAGATGACGCTGCAGCATCTGAAAGTTTCTGAAACTTTTACAGCATTTGAAAAAGTAGAACGTCGCTTCAAATGAAAACTAAGATCAGAGACGAAGCCGGAAACGAACGAAATTAATTAAATCCTCTCTCCTCAGAAAAAAAACAACATTAATAAACTGCAGCGACTTGACTAAGACTTTTAATACGACATAAAATACATTGTTTTAATATCCGTACCGGCAGAAGTCTGAATAAAAAATCCCTAAAAACCCACAGAAAGCTGCCGAGTCATTAGTAATTAGTCAGTTTATCATTTAGAGGATCGACTGTTTTACTCTCTGAGTGAAATCGAAGATTTAAAAAAAGGTCAACAGGATAAACAGGAACACAACTGGGAATATTTAAGGAGATAAAAACTAATAAAACAAGTTTTTACCACTACAATGGTTGTAAATGCTGAGTACAGAGCTGAAGTTTGGAGAAAAGTGATAGAAATATGGACTTATGCTGCTCTTTTCTTGTTTTTTCATCCCATGGGAGCTTGTTTTGGGAATTTAGAGACTTTTCTGTCTGCTTTTGAAGCTAATTTAACTTGAGATCTCTTCCATCGGTCTCCAGGTTTTCTCTTTTTTAATCTCATCAGCAGAATTTGTTTTCATTCTTTTGTTTCTGCTGCTTCATTTTCTTCTGCAAATAAACTAATCAATACAGTAATTAAAGACGATACTCATATTCTATTACAGCCCACACTGCAGGGATTGATTTCTCATATTTTCATCTGCTAGTTCACAGTTTGATTCTCCAGAAACGTGCACAGAAACAACGGAAATTCACTTAAGTTCACGGATATTAAAGGTTTTGATGAAGCTTGTGGCTCCATGGACATTTTTCAAAAGCACAAACGGAAAATATCCTTGAAGATGTTGCGTGTATGTGTATGTTTGCACTCATACTTTGAATTAATGAAGCAGTTTAATAATAAAAGCATTTACCAGTTGCAGGTTTAGTCCAACGGTCCTGGTTTTTATAGTAAATTCATTCCCAAAATGCTCAAAAAGGGTCAAACTTCAACCTCTGAATTCCACAAAATCACCTAAATTAAATAAATATCAACTTGAAATTGTAAAAACAAACAGGTTTTCAACTCTCTATGAACTATTCAACTGGTGTTTCACATCTGTGTCAAATCTGAGCTTAAATTCGAGACATTTTGGATAATTTTAAAGACATTTTTAGTAATTTTCAAAAATTTTCAGTCATTTTGGACATATTTTGTTACTTTGGACCACTTTTGTGTAAATTTGGGCCAGTTTCAAGTTATTTTTGTCAATTTCGGACAGAAAAATCAAAGCTACTGGATCGATAAATAAATGCAGCATCAGAAACGGTGAACAGAGGAGAAAGTGGTTGAAGATACATTCAGCATGGTGAAACCTCTTTCTACAGATGATGTAAAGAGAACACAATTAGACTCAACTATGTCCAAAATTACTCAAATATTGTCGTTTCTAACAAATCTTGGGGTAATTTCAGAGACGATTCATGTACTTTTCAACAATTTTTAGTCATTCTGAACATTTTCTGTCACCTCAAGGCTTCTAGAGACTCTTTAAACAGGTATTCCTTGTGATGCTGTTCGTCCTTTTTCATGGTCTGTCTGACTGCAGATTGGTTCTTAGAATTGGATTCTTGACATTTTCTCATTAATTTCTACAGACATTATCCATTAAATTACAGCTTTTAGATGCTAACATCCAGTTTGACGTGACAGGTTGATGTTGTTCTGGTTCCATTGAGGTGAAGACAGAGCTCAGCGTCTTTATTCCGCAGCATCATTTGACAACCCTGTTGGCTTCTTCTGCTGTTTTATGTCTTTGCCTCATGATGAGAAGCGATTATCTTTGTGCTGTTGGTAAATATTTAGCCGGAGGTCGAACCGAGTCGAGTCCTGCTGCTCTGAAACGCTCGGCTTTGTTAATTGTGTTAAAATGGATCAACGCCTTGAGGTTCCGGAGGCAGTTGAACAGAAACACTGGAGTTCTCAGCTGATTCTGGTCAGAGAAGATGGTAGAAACAAGGTTTAATTATCAGAATAACTCAACCCAATGACTATTCACCAACTTCTTTGCTGCTTCAAACAAAGTGAATAAATCCAGTCTGTTTTCTGTTTTCATTTCATGTTGTCCTTTCTGAGCAGCTCTATGATGCACTGAAGTATTGAACTGTGGTAAAATATGCTAGCAAACTTTTTTATTCCAGCTCCAGCTAAATTTCTTTATATTTCACAGCAGCATCCCAGCGTTTTAGATCTGGTCTCTGAGGTGACAATCCTGCAGTGATGCATTTTACATGAATCAGCCGTAGTTGGTTTGTCAGAGCTGAAGAAAATCTACAGAAACAAGAAGTGTGGCGAAGTAAAGAAACAGATCATCTCCTCAAGACTTTAAGCTTCAACGGACTCAAAATACTTGATAATCAACAGCAAAAAACTACTTGTTTCAGAACAAAATTGATTCTTTCAAAACGTAAAGGATAATGCATTTTAGTTGGATAGCAAAATTTTTTTCTGGGTACCAAAGTAGAATCTGTTTCCTCTTTATATAACTATTAAAAGCCCATTTTTGTTTTTTTTCATTTTTAACCAACAACGCCCAAGTGACCAATTTTTTTATTTTTTTTTGCTTTCCGTGTTAACCCAACACCAAAAAAATTTAAAAACTGGAGCAAACTGCCCTATTTTCTAGCTTATCTGACAATGAAAACAACTAGAAAAGGGCCAATTTTTCCATGTTCCCAATGTCCAATAACTTTAACAATCAAGTGTAGCTAGGTGGTTCTCTAGTTTGGTATAATTTTTCCATTTTAAACCAAAAACGGGCCTGTTTTCTGGTGGTGGACTCTACTTTAGGAACCACAACGAATGCCATTTTGTGGAGACAGCATTGCCTAAATTATGTTCAGTGTTCTGACTAACACGCTGGTATCTCTGGGTCTGGGTTCAGCACATTTACTATTACTGCTGCTGACAGTGGATAAAACAGCGAGCAGAAAGCCTGAAGCATCAACAGCATATTTTACACGTCAGTGAGTGTGAATGGGACGACAGCGCTACGACTCTTTCCGTGGTGTTACTGTACACAACAACACATCAGTGTGGCGTGTTAACGAGAGAAAACTGAAGGCAGAACATGGATTCAGGCGAAGTTCTCACAATAACACTCACAAAGAAACACAAAACCTGCAGCTAGTCGTGTTATTTCTGGTGTTGGATCACTTGAACACTTTGGCATCATTATTTAAACTCCAGTGAGGCAGATGCTTTTTATTCTCAACCTTTGATCACATCACATAATGTATGTGACTATTATAGCGCAAAAAAACCACTTAGCTTCCCATCTGAGTGGTTTAATATTGAGCATCTGATGATACAGAGTCCCAATCCGATGCTGTTTTCCTTGATAAAGTACAATAAAAGCTATAAAAATTACCTACTGGTTTATACTCTAGAGACCAGAGGAGGCGTCACTCAGACTAAAGGAAGTTCATGTTGGTGAGCAGAGAATATTGTGGGAGTTTAGCTTGTAAAGGGGCACCATGGCAAAGACTTCTGGGAAGTTTAATGACCTCAGACCAGAGGTAATGTGTTGAAGACAAACTGAGATTGATTATATCCCTGTAATATATGTATTAAAGCCACTTTTACAGCCAAAATAATGCCTCTAAAACAGAAAACTCAGCAGTGAGTCTCAAAAGGGCACCATGACAAAGACTTCTATGGCAATTAATGATCTCCAACCAGAGATAATGCGTTTGAATGGTATAGTATTCCTATATCCCTGTAATATATGTAATAGAGACACTTTTGCAGCGAATATTATGTATCTGTTGACTAAAACAGAAATCTCAGCAATGTCTGACACCTAAGTGACAAACGAGCACCATGACAAAGACTTCTGTGGTGGTTAATGACTTCCAACCAGAGATAATGTGTTTAAGACAAACTGAGATTTACTATAAGCAGTATGTGTTTTAGAGCTACTTTCACAGCCAAAATAATGCATCTGTTGACTAAAAGAGAAATCTCAGCACTGTCTAACACCTGAGTGACAAAGGGGCACCAGGACAAAGATTTATGTGACAGTTAATGACCTCCAACCAAAGTCAGTTCCCAATTTATGTGTACGTTGACAACAGTAACACCGGCAGAGGACTGCGCTCAATTTGTGTTATCAGTTAATTGATAATGTTGTCATTTATTGACCAAGAACACGATTCAGAATTAGTATCACTATTATTAGATTTTCAAGAAATATTATGTATATTAAGGATTCAAAAATAATAAATCATTATTTAAACAATGTTTTTTTTGTCCAGATTTTCCTTGTTTTGGTAAATTACAAAAAAATAATCTAGTGAAATAACATAAAACAATATTAATAAATACTGTTTTATGTAATTTCTCTAGATATTTTGTTGGCTGTAAATTGAACATGCCAAAAAATTTTTTTTGGCAAAATTCTTTTTCACCTAATAAATACACTTTTTCAGAATCTTATTGTTTTTAGCTGTATTTAAATATGCAAAAATATCATTATTATAAAGACATCAGCTGCTTTTGAATAGATGTGAAGGACTAAAATAAACTTAGAATATATATAATAATGAATAGCTAACCAACAAAAACGCTAGCATAAGTCCACCTCAAAAGTCTGTATTTTTATATGTAGTCCATCATTCTTTTACAATATGTAGATTTAAGTACTCAGTGTTATTGTATTTAAATCAGCTATAAATATCATTATTTGACAAATATTTGCCATTATTTTCACTGGAGTTTAGTTCGTTAAGGTTACAGTATTCTGTTGTTCTTCAACGTATTTTTATGGCACCCTTACTGACACTTTTTCCCCCCACAATTGTATTAATTTATTCATTTTTAACAGTGTACACAACTTAACTGCACTCTCATTTACCTTCTGCAAGAACTGTTATTTCTTTTGGAACAAGCGCCTTCACGTATTTGTCGATCACTATTTGTTTCTGTTGAGGAAAACTCTCCTGGTTTGGGTTAAAATCCAACTTTTTTATGATATATTTAAGGGTTATCCTCCATTTTCTGGGTTGCCATGGTGACAAGTCCTGCAAAAGTCCAATATATGATTGTTTGGCTGAACAGGAATATCAGCAAAGGGATAAAATAAACATTTAACATTTATCTTCAGTAAATCACAAATAAATGCACTTTAGTTGTTTTTGATGCTGATCAGATGGAATCTGTTACATTTTACTGCATTATTCTCTTATTAAAGGTTCCTTTTTTAGCTTCTTTCCAATTTAAAAACTGAATTATTTCTGTGTTTATTCCTTGTTTCATGTCTCTATTCAGACTTTCAGGCTGGTTTATGTCTTTAGTAGCTGAAGCTGATTGTGTTTCGGAAGATAACGACGGGATTATAGAGGCAAATAAAACATATTTTTGTTTCCCTCTGAGCTGCAAAACAAATAATTTCTCAACGACACGTAGAAATAATGTTGATGGATGCTGGAACATGGCTCCGAATATAAAAGCAGTTCGACAACATCTGAATGTCTCTTTATAAAATAACACCAGAAAGTTTTAAAATATTAAACTTATATGAGAAACTCTTTACATGCTCCCTATTTTCTGTGTTTGTAGTTTTTATTCCGGAGATAAAACATCGTATCAAGGGAAATATTAGTTTACAGGTTGTACAGAAAACAACAGAATAAGCTCACTGCTGTTTGCTTTTGTCTTCTTTTTATTGTAATTTTTTATGCTTCTGTATCAAATGTCTTCAACTAACTTGATAAAAACTTTTAATTGCTGCAGCACCAACAAAAAACCCCTCTGCTGACAGATTACTGAGCCTGTTTTTATTACATTTAAGTTATTTTTAAAACCACCTGCTCCAGATCTGATCCCAGCAGCAGAGAATCGGATCTTTTAAGGTGTTTTTTTTCCAGTTTGTAGTTCTTGATGTGTGGAATTAGTCGTCTAGCAATCATAGATGCAAAAGTATTAGCTTTTAATTTGCATTTTACTTCAGCAACGGCTCAAAATATTCCTGTTTGAATGAAAAGGATCTCGAGAGACTTTTAAAAACGGCTCTTCAGTTCTTAAAAAGTCAGGATCTCATCCAAAAACCATAAAAAGAAGTCTGTGGTGTTTAATTAGTCTCAAAATCCATGCACATGAATGGAAAAAGGTGATACGAGAGCAGAGAAACACCATCTGTGGATGTAGAACCTTCCTTACGAGGGACGATTTCAGGACTTTGGAGGCCGATTTGATTAAATTTGTGTTTTAACTCAGATAAAACTACCAAAAATATAAAGAATTTCAGAACATTTCTGCAAAAAAACTTGACTTTTCTGGTTTAAAGTCAACTAAACTGTGAAAACAAACTCATTTCTAAGCTCTCAGATTGTAATTAATTTCCATGATAATCGTCTATTTATGGTCTGTTACTGAAATGAAAAGTTAATTTTAATTCCTTGCACGTTAAATGTGCAGAACTTTATATTAATGTGGGTTTTGTGTTCACTGGGATGCAACAGATAATCTTCTGACAGATTCTGCATCACGGTGCAGGTTTGAAAAACATCTCATCTTTAGAAAATTACCAAAATGACACCATTTATCACAGACACAAACTGTAAAAAGAGAAAAAAAAGATTGATTTGGAACATTCTGACAATCTTTCAGCAAGTTATCTGCCATTCTTTTGGAAAACTTCACCAAGTCTAAGCTTAGAAATGTGATATTTATTCAAAAACACTTTATTCTACGAGTCTTGTTTGTTTCAAAAAAAAGCCAAAAATTAACTGTTTGCAGTAATTGGACTGTAATAACCCAAGAGATTTCTATTATATTCTCAAATTACAAAGCTTTGCCCAAATTACTTAAAACGTGTTCAAGACCACTGAAATTTTGTTTTCAAAATGATTAAAAATACATTTAAAATTACTCAGAATTTGTCCAAAATAACAAAAAATATTCAAAATGACTCAAATCTGTCTTAAATTACAACATTTTGTCCAAAATCTTCTCCAAAGTTAATAAAAATGTGTACAAAATGACTTAAAATGGTCAAAAATGTGACAACAATGACTGAAAATACATTTAAAATGACTCAGAATGTGTCCACTATAACAAATATAGGTCCAAAATGACTCCAAATGTCTTCAAAATTACTTGAATCTATTGATTCTGTTGTAAGTGACAGCATTTTGTCCAAAATCTTCTGCAATGTGACTGAAAATATGTTCAAAATGACTTTAGAAAATGGTCAAAAATGACAAAAATGTGAGGACAAAATGACTCAAAATATATTTAAAATTACAATTTTCCAGATTCCTTCAAAATGACTCAAATCTCACAACATTTTGTCCAAAATCTTCTCCAAAATAAATGAGTTGTGTTCAAAATGACTTAAGAAATGGTCAAAAATGAAACAATGTGACCAAAATGACTCAAAATATGCTTAAAACTCAGAATATGTCTACAATAACAAAAACTTCTTGTTGCCCCTCCTCAGGGCATCAGCAGCCTGTTCAGCTCCCTGAAGGTGGTTCGGCTGCTTCGTCTCGGCCGAGTCGCCAGAAAACTGGATCATTACCTGGAATATGGAGCCGCCGTTCTGGTTCTCCTGGTCTGTGTGTTCGGACTGGTGGCCCACTGGCTCGCCTGCATCTGGTACGTTGGGGTTTTATGGGTTCATTCTGGTTTTTATGGGTTTTTGTTTTTTTTTTGTAAGGATTCATCCTGGTTTTTATGGATTTCTATTGGTTTTTATTGGTTTTCTTTATTGGTTTTTACTGGTCTTTGTTGGCTTTTAGTGGGTTTTTCCAGGTTTTTTTTTATGGGTTCCTACTGATTTTTATTGTTTTTTTTTATGGGTTTTTATTGGGTTTTGGTAGTTAATATGGTTTTTATGTTTTTTTTTAATTGGTTCTTATTGTTTTTTCAATGTTTTTTTTTTAATTTTTTACAGGTTTTTATTGATTTTGATGCCTTTTATTGGTTTTTATGATTTCTTTTGGTTTTTGCCATTTTTTGTAGGTTTGTATGGGTTTTTACTGTTTCTTCATTGGTTGTAATGGGGTGTGTACTGGTTTTTATTGATTTTTTTTATGGGTTTTTATTAGTTTTTACTGATTTTTATTGGTTCTTATTGGTTTTTATTGTTTTTATATGTTTTTTTTTCCATCCAAGCCATCCTGCTGATTCATTTTTAATATTTTATTCATGCTAAATATTGGACAGTACAAACTGCTGCTGCTGCTCTTCTGCTTTACTACGAGTTTAGCTCGGTTTCTTCAGTACGATATCCAGTGAAATGCAAATTTTTTGCACCCTACAGCAACCAACACCTTCCTGCTTCCTAAAAATCATCCTTTATTTGCAAACATACACAAAAATGAAACTCAACAGCGATGTTTCCTGATGGACTTCTGCTGGAAAACACTGTGAAGCTCCAGATTTTAAAATTATTTTTAAGTGAACAATACAAACAGTTGGTTACCTTCAGGGCTGAAACAGGAACAATACGAGCTCCAGATGCTGTTTCTGCTGCTCATTGTGTTCTTATGCTAATGATTAATGGTTTTAATAACCATAATTAAGGTTTGCTGAAGAGGCCTGTTGAATATTCTTGTAAGCAAATGAAGGGAAACTTGAATTCCATGAAATCCAGACGTTTAAAGGAGTTTATGCTGAGCGGTTTGTGTGTCCATAACGGATCGATTACGACTTTTTGTGTTTCAATGGAGGAGTTTTTTTCCCTCCACTGAGTAGTTTTCATAATGGTGGATCTTATTTTATTTATGCCACCTGCTCTCATTCCCATGGCATCAAGTGAAGCAGTTCAATAAGGACATAAATGTTGGAGTTTTTGCACATTAAAACAACATTTAACAGAGATTTAAGGAGTGAAAGCAACAGAAGTTACTCCATTTTCACCCAGAAGACTGAAGTTTTTGTCCCATATTGGATTATTTTTAGTGTTCCACTTAGTTTTCTTGTATTTTGTGACTTGTTTTGAATCACAGTTTAAGTTTGAGGAAAAATCTTGATTTGTATTAATATTCTCCTTTTCACAACATTAAGATTGTGTTATGAGGCAAATTTTTGAGCTACTGATAAGTTAAACCATCAATGATGAATTGTTAATTTGGGATCACAGTTCGATTTTATCAGTAACATGTTGATTATTGAAACATTCTGTTGCTATTGTTGTAGATTTATCTGTCAATTATTTTCTCAATTAGTTGTTCAATCTATAAATTGTAAGAAAATATTGAAAAATATCAATGTGTTTCCTAAAACCCAAAATGATAAACGCCTTGTTCCCAACCCAAATATTTTCACTTTACTGTCATAGAGGAGGAAAGAAGCTGAAAATATTCACATTTAAGAAGCTGAAATCCGGGAATTTGGACTGTTTTTCTTAAATAATTAAGATTCATTTAACACCTGACAGCTCTAATTAATAGATTATGAATACATTTTCAGGGACACGGGGTGGAGTTGCATTAATTGAAGCTGCATTTACCGAGATACCAAAAATAAAAATGCAATTTTTGGGGGGGTTTGCTCAGAAAATTTAACAAAATGGACACAAAATAAATCAAACTATAGCACCAAAGTACTTTCCAGTGAACAAAGAATACAACTGAATTAAACCTAACAAGTTTAGATATTAGAGTTTAGATCTTGTAGTGTTATTTAAGGTGTGATTTTAGCTAGATATTTGACATATGAGGGATTAAAACCCTACAAATATCTATTAAATACTACTTTACATGATTATAATACAATTGTCAGTTATGGAGAACAACCTAATTAATGTAATATAATAGTTAAGACCCTCTAGTGTTATAAATTACAGAATACTGTTGTAAATATAAAGGCTAAAACCCTTCAGTATTAGCAGTTATAGGGATTAACATGAGTAGCTTAGAGCTAATGTTAGAAACCTGCCAAATATACATGAGAACCCAAGGATTCATTGGATCCCAACCTAATTAATGTATCCATGGATCCGTGATTCATTGGGTTTGTTGGGTTATTGTGATAAAAAAGCTGAAGGAGGCCAATACACGCTGAATATCTAGTAATGAGACAGCAATGGAAAGTGTTTAGTTTCTGGTGAATCAAACAGGAAGTGTGGAATGAAAAGCTGATCTAAGGTTTCTTCAGTTGGCTCTTCATGTTTAAGTCAGATTCATTAGTTCCTGGTTCGGTTTGCCTGTAGATTTTCAATCATCCAGATTGTGGAGATCCTTGGAGTTTCATTACAAATCAGCTGAACTTCTCTTGTAGGTTCCTGAAGGTTCTGGTAAACACGCTTGGTTTCCTCCCCATCAGGTACAGCATCGGAGACTACGAGGTGATCGATGAGGCCACCAACACCATCAAGATGGACAGTTGGCTGTACCAGCTGGCCATCAGCATCGGGTCGCCGTACCGGTACAACGCCAGCGGCTCTGGCCAGTGGGAGGGTGGACCCGGTAAAGACTCCCTGTACATCACCTCACTGTACTTCACCATGACCAGCTTGACTACCATCGGCTTCGGGAACATCGCCCCGAGCACCGATGGAGAGAAGATCTTCTCCGTGGCCATGATGATGGTCGGATGTAAGTACGAGATGTCCTGCTGGGTTTAACTGGGCTGAGATGGCAGGGTTCTTATGGAACCATCTGAATCTGCTGCTGGTTCTGGTTGTTCTGGAGTGAAGCTACACTCCGGTACTGCTGATGTAACATGTTTTATCCATATGGAAAGTCTTCATGAGGAACGCTACTGCTGGAGATCTTATGTGTTGACATTTAAGGCAAAGTGATGCTTGAGAATTTCAGTACTTGCTGTTTTTTACCGTTTTAGCTTAAGGTCAATTGATGCTATCTTCTTGCCAGTCCAAGGTCATGCATGTCAGAAAAGGTATTGCAGATTAGCTGTAGTGCCTGGTTGTGCCACCAGGTGGAGCCTCTTACTGTTTAGTGAGATGGAGTTACAGGTGTGTTTGCTGTCCACCTGTTAACGTTCATAAAACAAGTGCACCTCCCTGCTGTCTAACTGCTAACTGAGGAAATCATATTGATGAACTCAGTGGTATCAAGTATTAAAAAGATGTGTGGTGGTTGTCTGGCTAAGTGAGCTAGCATGGTCACATGCTAAAGATACTATTGGAGCTGCTTTGAGCGAATGCTGCTGCTTCTGCTTGTGGAATTTTTATATACTTTCTGTGAAGTTAGAATTTCACTACTTGCTGGTTTTTGGGCATTTTAGCTTAAGGTTGGATGGTGCCATCAGTTGATCAGTCCAGCTCTGCTAATTATGGATGTAATTGTTAATAGATTAATTGCTGCAAATAATTCAAATGAAATTATATTAACTGACAGGGCAGATAACGAGGGACCTGTACTCAGAAATTAACTGTAAATTCGCTGTTGTACCTGGTTGTTCCACCAGGAGCTGTTTAATGAGGTGCACCTCCTTGCTAACTGCTAACTGCGACACTGTGTTGATCAACTGAAAATGTGTCTGGCAGCTGTCCAGTTTAGCTAGGTAGCTTTCTGGCATTCTACACAATTCTATCTAATTTTGGACGAATTTTTGCCAGCTTAGACAAATTTTAAGTCGAATTTGGGCCGGCTTTCGAGTCACTTTAGATAATTTTTGAGATGTTTTGGACAAATGTCTGTCAGGTTTGACTGTTTTTGTATAATTGTAGGCATGTTTTGAGTCACTGTGATCACCTTTTTAGTAATTTTTAATAGTTTTATCATCTTGGACAAGTTTCAAGTCACTATTTGAATGACACTTTAGTTGTTTTAAGCAAATTCTGAAGCTTTCAGAGCAATTTTACAACTTTTTATTTGTTTGCCGTTAATACACAGTTACAGGTGTGTTTGCTAAATTTTTTGTCTTTGAAAAAATTTTGAGTAACTTTTGGCCAGTTTATGAGCCACTTTAGCCGGAAAGTATTGAAGACTCTGCTTTACGATATGTCTTGAAATCATTGAAATAATTAATTACACAATAATTATCCTACTACTTTATCTATACAAAGTGCGAACAAAATAACATTCCTACTCAGTGATGCATACAGTAGAAGACTACTATGTTGCCAAAGGCAGTTATTTGTTTCCATGTACAGCATTTAAAGGCGCTTAAGATTATTTTCATCTTGCTCATGGAAAAGAAAAAAATAGGTTATATACCATATACTTTCTGTCAAAGTATTTTTGAGACATTTTGGGCAAATTTTTGGCCAATTTACGAAGCATTTTGGTCCGTCTTTGAGACATTTGGACAGATTTTGTCATTTTTGGCAAGTTTATGAGTCACGTCGGCCCATTTTTGAGGCACTTTGGACACACTTTTGTCATGGTTTGAGTAGTTCTGGACATGTTTTGAAGTTTTTGTTATTTTCAACAAATTATGAATCTTTGTTAGTGATTTGAGCAATTTTTTTCTAAACAGTTATTTTGGACAAATTTCAAGCTTCCTAGCTATCTGAGGCTAATTCTAATGATGCTAAGCTAGTATTTTCAGATGCTAACACAGGCTGGGAGCTACAAGAGACACTTTTAACGTTCAGTAGCAGCATGACTCTGATTACAAGCTTCCAACAACGTTTAAATTCCAAATGTGTGATGCACAAGTGCAAAGTATGTATACAAACCCAATAATCTAGTCGTCTACATTTATGTTGGGACGTTTAGGCTTGGGCGCTAGCTGTAGCAGAACATTCATGGGTATGTTTTTTTGTTCTAATCAGTGATTTGGTTTCAGGTTTGGCTTTGATTTGCCGTCGTTGCTGTTTCCATTCCAGGTTTTGATCAAACTTATTTCCAGTCGCAGCTCGTCATTCACATTCCTGCACTCAGAATCTTTACAAGCAGCAAACTTTAGCTCGGAGCGTCCCCGTGGAGTTAAAATAATGGAGGACGTTAACGGGGAGATTTGTGTTTGAGGAGTTTTTTAACGACGTTTGAAGCTTCTCAGCTGGAGGCGGCGATGGAACGGGAGATAAGTGAACTCGGTAATAGAGCTCAGCACATGATTAATGGCTGCCTGGGCTCCCCGTGGTTAATCTGAGGAATCATCTGAACAAATGACATGCCGGCGAGATATTTATGTTTAATGGTGAGAAGGAAATTCATCTCATGTGTTGCAGCTTAATAAAAGATCCACAGAGCTCTTTGTAACGTGGAACAATTCACAGAAAATCAGAATCTTTCATGATTTCTTCTGTTCTTCATGACATTTTAGTTTCTTTTCTTTCCTTCGCCAAGCTGCCAAACCAGAACTGTAATTTAATTAGCCACAACCACAGTTTTTTTTTCTAATTTAGTTTCCGTGTGTGTTGCCATGGATTAAACATTAATCAGTGTTTTGCAGAATTTGAAATGTGCCTGCTCTTGTCAATGAAATCCAGCTGTGTTGAATCAAAATGCAGGTAAATGATGCTGCAGCTCTTTAAAAACACTTCATAGAGGGATGTAAAACAATGAAAAAGAAGAGTAACTTCTCTGTGTCTTCTAGGTGAAATTAAAGCAGATTTTTTTTAGCTTTTCTAGCTCGAAACCAGGTTGGTGTAGCAGATGTTTGAGTACGATCAGGCTCGACGGATCAGATTTGCACCCCTTCTTCTTGGTTTAATTACTTTTGAAGTATTTCTAGAAGCAACATGTTGCACATATCATATGAAACCACATAACCTGAGCTTTAAAATGATGCCAGTAGCTTGTCTTTGCGACAAAGTGTCACCGAGTAAAATAACTTTGAATTTACACCAAATTGTTCTCAGCTACAGCTTGTGTACAGCTCAGGTCCATAAAACAACATCTCTAAATGTCTAAATGCTAACTGCGGTGCTCATGGTGATGCAGAATCAAGTTTTTACCAGGGTTTTTTTTTTTTTTTTTTTTTTTTTTTTAAACAGTTTTAGCGCATTTTGGGCTAATTTTTTAATATTTTTGGACAAGTTTTAAATCACTCTGGACAATTTTAATCAATTTTAAACATGGTTTTAGCATTTTTAGCATTGATTTTAGCAGCATGTGGAAAAAACGACCACTGTATTTCACCAATTTAAGCAATAATTTAATATTTTTAGGTAATGGTTGACTATAAATCAATGAAATGGTTTACAATAGCTTCCCTACCAGTACTAAAATTGCCATTAGATGTATTTGAGTATTCAGGACTCCAATCTAGTGACTCTGTAGCATTTTATCATGTAGAAATATCAGATCTAACATGTTCATGTGTATTTTTGAAGTGACAAAACTAGTCTGCAAATTTCCTATATACTAGCACTGTGGAATCTCAGCCTTATCGTGTATTTTAGTGAGGAAAAGTAATATTTTAAATCATTTTTGTCCGGTTTTAATCCCTAATATGTGAACTACTTTGTATCATAAATGACATTATAGCATCTTAATCTCGGTCTTTAAATATGTAGGTTAATTTGTAACACCAACAATGATCTTTTTATTTATTTATTTCACTAAACTGCTCTATGAATAAATTAACTTCATGTTCGTATGAAGCAGAGATAAGCATTTAAGAAGATCAAACTTTTGTCGTTTTCAGCGTTTTTTACACTTCTGCGTCTCAGCTTAATAACTCCTAAAGTCCGCATTATTTCATAACACCATATATCTAAATAAACAACAGAATCTACTCTTTCTGTTGATAACAGTAGTTTATCTGTGAACCAAAGTGCTATGAAGTAAACCTGTTTAGAAATTACTGAAAATTTCTACAGCTTTTCCAACATATATGCCCGGGCACCATGACAAGGACTTCTGTGGAGGTTAAGGACCTCGGACCACATTTTATGTCTTCAAGATTAATAATGGAGCTGATTATTGATTTTAAAAATGACTAAAAATTTGCATCATGCCACAAATTCTGCTTTAAAGTCTTGTAACAATTCATATTGAGCATTGTGAGAATTTAGCTAGCAACGGGCACCATGACAAAGACTTGTGTGATGCTTAATGACCTCAGACCAAAGCTCATAAGCCACATTTGTGGCCGAATTATGTGGTGGTTGTTTAAAATAGCAATGTAAGCACAATATTAATCAATTATATTCCTAATTGATTGGTAATGGTTTCATTTATTGATCAAGAAAATGATTCAAAATTAGCATCCCTAACATCCTGCCACAAACTCTACTTTAAAGAAAAAAAAACTTGCAACAGTTCATATTGAGCATTGTGGGAGTTAAGCTAGCAACGGGCACCATGACAAAGATTTATGTGATGATTAATGACGACCGACCAGAGATTATGTGCTGCGATTAACTAGGATGGAATTTCTATATCCAAGTTGTACATGTGACAGAAACACATTTGTAGCCCAAATCATGGTTAAATGTCCACCGTGCTCGATTTGTGTTATTGATTACTGATTGATTATTAATTAAGGAAGTTACTTGAAGTTAGCATACCTTGCGTCCTACTGAAAGTTATGCTTTTCCTTTGCAAAACCTGTAGAACAGTGGATGTAAACAAAGGATTGGGCTGAGATTGGTGCCAGTCGGTTCAAAAATGCCTTGATTGACGCAGATCTTTTAGATTGATTGCAGCATCGTTCCTAATAATAGTTTATGCACCCCAAGCTTCAATGTCACATTGTTTTCTTCATTAATAATAAATATGGACGCTGCTCCTCAAAAGTGAAAGTTCTGACTCCCCCAATTGGGAAGAGATGTGAAAATCAGAATTTCCCCTCATGGGATTAATAAGGGATAATAAAACAGGCTCCCACATACAGAAACTGATGAATGACACCAAACATTTACTGTCCTTAATAATTCATAATAGAGAGCATGATGACTTCCATGTGTTTGTTTTCCTTCCTGTTTCTGAAGCTGACAACCAATCAGAGACTGTCTGTGAACAAAGTGAGTCTTGGTGGCGTCGAAGGGGAATTTATTTGAAAAACATCAGCAGCTGGAGGACGAAGCTGTTTGTTTCCTGACAGCTGATAACCTGCAGGTTGAGTTTATCTGTTCGTCCGTCCGTCATCAGAGGACAGTTTGACTCTTCACTGTTTGTTTTGAGACTCTTCAGGATCAATAAGACTCTTTGTTGTAGCAGCAGAGTCAAAAAGCTTCCAGAAAACTTCCCTGTTAGAGGCTCCAAAATGAACATTTCAAACTCAGTTGCCACGAAATTCCAACTAAACTGCAGTTTGTGACCCGAGACATGAAGTTAAAGGCAGCCAGTGTGTAAAAGCAACAGAATCCAAGTTGTGAAGTTGGAGGTTAAATTGGAAGTGAGTGGACTTTTACCCAGAAAACCAGATTTCTTGTTTGTTTTATGTCTTTCTTTTATTTTCACTCACTTTCTGGTTGCTATTAGGTTCCAAATCTACACTTTTCAGTGCTTTAGCGTTACTTAAGATATATGATTTTAACTTTAAATAATCCCAAATATTTGCAAAATACTTTATTGTTATACACATTTTTCCCCCCATTATTTACAATTGTTTGAATAGTTTTTGGAAACATGCAAATTAATACCTTTTCTGTGTTTGACCATAAACAGCATTTTTTTCTACTGTAGTTAAATCACCAAACATTTAATTTTAATTTTTTAACAGATTTTGACATTATTTTTTAAAGAATTTTGAAGAATATTTATTTAGTATAGTCACCAAGAAAAAAATCCTGACTTTCTCTGAAATTGAACAAAACAGGAATAATCTGCAATTTCATTCAATATACATAGTTTTTCTTTGAAATAATGCCAAATATGTACTAATAAATAAAGATATTTATTGCTGATTTAAATGCAGTAAAAATAGTGTAATTTTACAGTTTAAACATTAACTGAGTATTACAATTTGCAAAATTACTGATATTTGATGTGGAAGTTATTTATATTTTTTTTCCTTTTTATTAATTAATTATTTATATAATTCAATGTAAATTAATGTTTTTCTCTCTGGTTTTATGAGCTATTACCGGCAATTTAACAAAACAGCAAAAATCTGCATCATAAAAGTAAAAAAAAGCTTTTTTCACCCCTTAATATACATATTTTTTTCTTTTTAAATAATGTAGATAATGTGTAAAATAACAATATTTACTGCTGATGTTAATACAGTAAAAATAGTTTAATTTTGCAGCTAAACATATTAAATCTTGAATATTCCGATTTGCAAAAAACAGATTTTTGACGTGGAAGTTGTTTATAGTTTTGGTTTTAGTTAAATGTAAATTAATATTTTTCTCTGTGATTTTACTAGTCATTATCTGTAATTTAAGAAAACAACAAAAATCTGCAAAATGACAGTTAAAAAATACTTTTTTCACTCCTTAATATACCAAATTTTTCTTTTTAAATAATGTCAGATATGTGTAAAATAACAATATATAATTGCTGATTTAAATGCAGTAAAAATAGTGTAATTTCACAATCAAACGTTTATCATCAAACGAATTAGTATCTGTTAAAATAGTTAATTTTAACCTGTTTTTCATGGTTAACATGTAAATTAATGCTTTTTGTCTATGATTTTACTACACAATATTTGCTATTGTATGCTGGGTTTTTTAATTACATATAAAAACGGTTTAGATGCTCTTTTTTGCCAGTATGTGTTCATGTTTCTAACAACCAGCTGAATTCTGATCGTGCTGAAGAAACGTTTCTGCTCATCATGAAACTTTGATCAGCTCCATTAAAGAGCGATTAGTATAATCATTTGTAATGATTCCATTTAATTCCATTGTGTGTGATTAAATCACAGCACGAGGCTGCAGAAGATATTTTTATGTTTTAAAGGCGTCACGATTCCTCGGTTCATCCGACCTGCAGCTTCTCAGTTCATCTACCGATGTAAAGTTTTCAGTCAACAAGCATGAAGAGAACAGCTTCAATCTAATATTATTTAGAAAAGGCAGTAAAATGATCGGATGTTATAAACCAAAGTGACTTCTCTGGTTGCAAATCTGTAATTTTAACCCTCTAAACCCAAAAACTGCCACCAAATTTGAAAAAACGTGTAATTTTTTTTTTAAATTGCCCAAAATACACCATGTATTAGAGCCAGAAACTGTTAAAAAAAAAACAACAAAAAAAAAAAAAACAGAAAGCACCTGTCAGATTTTTAACTTTCCAACGGGCACACCAGTGGTTCCTTTTATCTATTAAAAAACTTGCAATATTTTGTCAAAATTATATTATTGCACATGTCTTGGTTTCAAAGTCAGAGTTTTTTTCTAGCCAGATTCTGTTAAAAACTACAAATTCTGCACTCTTAGCTTCAAACGTGAAATTATTCGAGGCTCAGATTCAGTCAACGGTTACATGGTAAAATTTCAGGAATGTTTTGGAATTTTTGAACATAATTTTGGACACTTTTAGTCTGAGAAGAAAATCAAACCTTGTAGATCAGTAAAATAAATGCAGCATGGCTCAGAAACAGTGAACAGAGGAGCAAGTTGTTGGAAGATACATTCAGCATGGTGAAACATCTTTATAGAGCTTCTGTACAAAGTAGAGAAAAAAAGTTTGTAAAGGTGTTGGTAACACCTGTGTGACTCAAAACTGTCCAAAATGATGAGAAAAAAATTCCCAAATTATTAAAATTGTCTTTTTGAACAATTTTAAAGTCATTTTGGGCAGATTTTGAGTTACTTTTGGACAATTCCTGAGTCAATTTGCACAAATTTCAGATCATTTTGGAGCGAGTAAAGTCAGACCTACTGGATCAATAAACTAAATGCAGTGTGGCTCAGCAACAGTGAACAGAAGAGCAAGTTGTTGGAGATACATTCAGAATGGTGAAACATCTCTCCACAACTGATGAGCAGAGTAGAGAGAAAGTCTGTAGAGTATGGAAACATGGAGACAGTTAAATATCTATAATTCTTAGTTATCATTTTCCAGTGTTGGTAACACCTGTGGACATGTTTTTAAATTAGTTTTCTTTATATTGCGGTGTAAAATGAGCCACAGTGAAGAAAAATGTGACCAGAGCAGTGGGTTAATAAGAGGAGACCTTCTTTTTTCATCAGATTTTGGTCTCTACGGCTACATTGTGGCATCAGTTGCTTTGTCTTGAGCACAAAGAGCCTCTGAAACCTTGGCGGAGCTGCAGGAGTGATCTGATGTAAAGGGACGCTGTTCTTTTGAATATTTCTTTGATGCTGTACAGTCAGCAACACGAATGCCAACGGCGCCGGTAAGCTCTAGTTCGGCCCTGATGCTTCTGTTCATGCAGCACTATCGGAGCTGCACTGTTGCATGCAGTTAAACAAGAAGTAGATCTCTGCATCTGCTCTGCATTAACGCCGCTGATTATCTGCAGTGAGAAGAAGCTTTTCACCGACTTTTATTCACACGGGTGGCTGAGAATAGAAGTTCTGATCCTGAACTATATCTGCCTCTTACCTTCACAGTGAGGAGGTTTTACTGCAGTGTGACACCTGGAAACAGGTTCTGAGGCTCGGAGGTTCCACTTGAGCAGAAATTACACCCTGATGCAACTAAACGTACGTTCCACTAGATTGCCTTTGTCGACATGCCACAAATACGTTTCTAATCAGCGTATCTTTGCAGTTTATTTTGTGTCTGCACTGTGGCTCCTTTTCAGCCAAACAAACATTTAAAAGATGCGAAAAAAACTTGAAAAATGAAGTGAAAAAGCCTTATTTTACTCTAAACTGTGATATTCTCCAAAACCCAACGAAACAACGACCAAAAAATAATCTTAAGTCAAAGATTTTGGTCCCACATTGTCAAATTGGAAACTTTTCCAACAACATTGGTGTTACCTTCTGGAAAGAATCATAACAGGAGTTCTAGCAAGTGTTGCAGGAGCACTGGGAGCAGAGTATCACTGCACAAGGAGACAAAAGTCTATGGTCTGTGCCAAAGGGTCACTGTTTTGATACAGTTCAGGAAATCTAATACTCTATGCCGAATTTCCATTTTGATACAGTTTAGGAGATTCAGGACATAACATGATTGGTGCTTGACATATTTACATAACATAACTTCTTGGGAATATTAAAAGTGTTTCAGGAGCACTGGGAGCAGAGCATCACTGCACCATGAGACTAGGGTCTATTGTGTATGCCAAAGAGTCACCATTTTTATACAGTTTAGGCGATCCAGCACCCATCACGGATCGTTGTTGCCTTGTTTACATAACTGGACTTTCGGGTGGCATTGCAAATGTTGCAGGAGCACTGGGAGCAGAGTATTGTTGCACAAGGAGACCAATTCAAATGGGAGGGCAGCCAATTTAGTACAGTTTTATAGGTGCAGACTTGAAACTTTTTTTGTTGAAAGATTATTGTTGAAGTACTTTTACCATAATTATAGCTGAAAATTTACATGGAACTAAGCCAATTGGGCTCCTCCGAGTGTTGGAACTTTTTGACCACACTTTGTTTTCACCAGATTTGGTTCCTTGAGACTTCTTTTTTAGACTTAAATTCAAATTGAAGGCTTCCTATTTTCGCACAGTGAAGGATGTTTAGTGTGCTTTGCAGATGGTGTTTGACATGCTTCCAGGTAGAATTCAGAATGTTGCAGGACCACTGGGAGCACGACTTTGAAGAGGACAGTGACCAAATTTTGCTTTTTGTAAATACATTTGTAGACCTTTAGTAAAAACAAGATTAATATCAGTTTGGTTCATCATAGCTCAGTCTTTATTAAAAGCAGGATGACGTCGGTTCTACAATGAACGGCAGTGCACGCTACAAAGAACCCAACAAAACCTTCAATATGAGGAAAATCCAGCATCCAGGAAGCAAATCTAACACTTTATAACATGTACTTCCTAGATCTTTGTTTTTTTAACCAGATTTATTGTGCCAAGCCGCTTTTTTCAAGGTCACAACTGAACTTCTTTCCTCTGTGCTGTAAAAAAAATGGAACTAAAACTAACGTCAGAAACTGCCAAACTCAAACCGCCTCTGATTGGATCCTGACTGCCATGCATTTGTTGGCGCGTCATCTTCCTTGTTATCGTAAGTGATTAAAATTAAGGTTTTGTTCTGGAAGCGTCGATCTGGTCCTTGCAGACATCTGTTTAAAGCTTTGATTGCGGAGGAGATGTAAGAGTTCGCTGACAGTTTCTCCACTTTCTAAGCTGCACTTAAGGAATAACGGTGATTATGGCGTGACAGGCGTTGCATAAGTGTCGTGTGAAACCTTTCTATTAAACTCGTCTAACCGGTCCCTGTAATCTTCCCCTCCGCCTGACGCTGACATTTACTGCATTCTCATTCTTGACACTAACTGAAAAAGGCATAAAAAAAGCTCTGAATGGAATTACAAATCATTTCCAGGGTGAAACCAAGCCTCTCACTTGTCAAAGTCTAATTGGCAGCGGCTGAGTTTTCTTATTTTCTCCGTGAGGTGAGACCACAGATATTGATAGAGATAATAGGAATCATGGACCCCTGCAGAGTTCTTCTTTCTACAGAACAGAAAAAGGTGTCCGGAGGTTTAATAAGACTCCAGGTGAAGCAGGTTAACACCACCAAGCTGCTGCTGTGATCCTGAGCAAAGTAAAGATCTGCAGACTCGGAGTGCAGCGATAAAAAGAGACTTCATTGTTTGTCCAGCAGAGTCTTAGAGGTGTTTCTGGTGAAGCAGTTTCACTTAATTCCACTGCTAATTGTCTTTTTGCATGTTATATATTTGTTAAAACAGTTAGACTAATAGTTAGAATACTAGAAGTCATAAAAACAAACAAGTGAAAGATGGATTTTCTTTGATTATTCATTTTGCAACAACTAAAAAATCCTTGAATCAACACGCACAACATTTTTCCACGTGTCGCTGAAAAAAACGAGGGCTCCACATGCTGTAGATAATTATTTGTTAGAGCTTCTACAAAGTAGAAATTTTCTAATCTTTCTAAGTTTAAACTTCTTAGTTATTTAAAATTTGTCAAAAATTGACATTTTTTTAAAAACAATTCTGAGTCCAATGTTGAGCTGTAGAAAGATGTTTCACCATGCTGAATGTATCTCCAACAACTTGATAAAAATAATTTTAAACAATAATTTTAAACATAAAATTACACAAATTTACTCAAAATTGGTCCAAAACTGTTCAGAATGACTAAAAAGCTGTTGAAAATTACCGCAAATTTTGTTCAAAATGACAATATGTGAATCATTCTGGACAATTTTTAGTCCAATTTTTTGTGTCCACTCATCATCTCTAGAAAGATGTTTCTCCATGCTGAATGTATCTCCAACAACTTGCTCCTCTGTTCACTGTTTCTGAGCCATGCTGCATTTATTTATTGATCCAGCAGCTTTGATGTCAGTTGATAATTAGTAGAGTCACAGAAAAATGTATTTGTTTACATGTTTGTTGTTTAAACCAACGGGCCAAAACTACAAATAATGTAGAATTTTTTAAAAATCAGTATTTTTGCAAACAATAATTCATAGTTTGAAAGCATTTAAATGTAAAATTCAGCAATTTAACTGTATTTAAATCAGCAAAAAAATGTAGTTTACAGATAATTGCTATCATTTAAAGATCATTTATGTAATAATTTCAAATCAGTATGTTTGTATTTATATTAATACACGCGCACACACACACACACACACACACATATGTATCACAAATAATAGTAATTTAATCTTTCACAGTGTGACTGTAAAATCAAAAAATTATTATTAATAATAATATTGATAACTTATTATTATTGGCATTAATATTATTACTGTTATTATTATTATACAGTAAACATTTAGAAAATAAAAATAATAGTAATAATGATTATTATTTTACGGATGTTTACTGTATAATAATAATAATAATAATAATAATAATAATAATTTTGCAAATGTTTTGTTATTTTCACATATTTTTTACCACTTTTTGAACATTACAGGACTCCATTGTTTTTCACCATATTTTTTCTGGCACCCTTGCTGAAGGATTTTCACATTTTTTCATATTTTTTATTTATTTTATTGTGATATTTATTATTTCCTAGCTGCTGTAATGTGTATTTCCTGAATCCCTGTACCTGTAACGTCCTCTACTCTGCTTTTCTTCGGTCACTGTACGTTTTTCTGTCGGTTTTTCCTCATGAAGTCCACCAGCTGTCCGTCTCAACACTCAGAATTGTAAATTCTATTAGAAATCTGTACATCTGGAGAAGCACTGCAGGTACTTTTTCTCTGCAGAACTTGTTTGGTATTCTTGTTTCGGCCTCGCTGCATCAAGTCTCTGGCTCATCACTTGCTGTTTTCCAGCTGCTTTACATTCATGCACTTCCTCTACTTCCTCCTGGGAGCTGCTAACTGAATCCCACCGTTAGCTTCATGCTAATCGTCTCCAGAGGCCGAGCTTCTGTTTCCTGATTCCACGCTGGCCTGCAGTCACCTTGTGTTAGCGTTCCCGGCATGAACATTCATCCTTCTGCCCTCTGGAACTTTTATTTCCGTCCACGGCCTCCAGATCTCTTTCATTACAATGCCGTCGTCTCCTCAGCGGCCGGGGAAAGTCGCAGTGCTACCGAATGCTAAACGTGGTGGCGGGGAGCTCGTTGGGCGCCCTGAATAACTGAATAATGGATGCAAAGATGACAGGAGGATAATTTTCCTGCTTTGGTTGCAATGTTTTCACCCCAAGGTCTTGGAGGGAAGCTGCAGCCGAACAAAGATCTCGTCACCGAGATGCTGAAACAAAAGGACTTGGATGGTTTGTTCTTAAAGATCAAGGAAACAAAGAGCTTATTTGTTTAAAAAAGGCTCTGATTCTGTCTGAAGTGGTTCATTTTTAACCATAAATGAAACTAAGATGCATAGAAAGTAAGCTGGAGGTCAGACATTCTGGTTTTGGTTGTAAATTTAGATTTTTTTTAACCAGAAAAGTTTACAAAAAGCATCAAAACTTTCAGTCCCTTTGAGGGTTTTAAGGAGGTAAAGGTCAGTTTGTGTTATTTTAAGAAATTAGTAGTTTGTGATCCCGGACGAGACCCCAAAAACCCAATGGGGAAACTCATCATCATTATTATGAGCTTACAGAATACAGAAAAAAGTTCCCGTAGGTTTACAAAATGGAATGGAACGATAGATAATGAACTATCTCCATGTTTCCAGCCTCAACAGACTCTTACTTTTTATTTATACTGACCTTAAAACAATGGAACAAGCTTCAGAAATGCTCTTTGCTTTCCAGCAATGAAGGAAGATCAACAGCATTTACAGTAAATTTCGACCTACAGACTGCTGCCAGTTAGCTTAGCTTAGCATAAAGGCTGGAAATGCTGGACAAAATCCCCCCACAACCTCTGAACTCTAAGCGAGTTTTGGCCGTTTTTCACTTCTGTCTCATTTTTCTTCACTGTGGTTCATTTTTCTCTGCAAAAGAAGTCCTGCAGCTCTATGGAAACAGAATGAAGAAGGAGAAAGGACTGAGAAATGTCTTCTGTCAGTAGGACAGTTAAGATGCCAGAAATAATTTTTAAAAAGTAGAATTCTGTTGATTATTTTGCAAAAATTTAAAAAGTGCCTATAGATTTACAGTAGAGGAAAAAATAGTGGTTCTCCTTATTATAGATATGGAACTATTTCCATGTTTCCAGCCTTTACAAACTTTTTCAAACTTCAACAGCTTTCTCCTCTGTTCACTGTTTCTGAGCCAAGCTGCATTGATTTTATTCATCCAGTAGCTTTGAGTTTCCTCTCAGTCTGAAACTGTTTGAAAACAACTGGAAACTTGTCCAAATTTACACAAAATTTTTCCAATATTGAAAAAAGTCTAAAACTGCCCCAAATTATTCGATACTTGTCAAAGTAACATAAATTTTCAAAATGAAAAAATGATTCAAAATCTGTCAAAAAAATGTTAAAAACGAGTCAAAAGAAACATAAAATTGTCCAAATTTACTTATTGTAACAAAGAAGTCCAAAATGACTCAAAAATTTCCCAAAATGATTCCATTTTTGTTTAGAATAGCAATTTCTAAGTCCTTTTTTTACTACTTTAGTCCAATTTTGAGGCAATTGACTCTAGAAACCGAAGCTGTTTCACCGTGCTAAACGTATCCTCCAGCTGTTTGTCCAAAATGACTCAGATTTTGTCAAAAACTTCTCAAAGTAAAAAGTAATTCAAGGAACCTGTTCTTACCATTTAATTTTTAAAAATCTAACTTAAGAGGAAATGGTAATCTGCCTAAAAAAGATGTTTGAGGGCTGAAAAGGTTTTTTTTGTTGTAAAAAGAATAAAAAAATAATAAGCTGAAAGTACATATTAAACTTAGTGATTCAGTCACTATTGAGGGTTAAAGATGCACCGCAACATTTAAAAATAAGCTAAACGTCCATAAATCCTCCCAGAAAATGAAACTAAACAAGAAATATTGATCAGTAGTGTTGGTATTATACAGATTCTTGGACATGTAGAGGTTAAGGTGTTGATTCTAAACTGCATTTCTAAAAAATCCATCGACTTTAAGTGGAGTAAACACATTGTAAGCTGGTTTCTTGGCCATTAGGAGCAAGAGGAGTTTGTTATTTGTGAGATTATTGATCTCTGATTGATGCTATAGAGGCTGGTAGATGTATAGATGAACCACCAAGAACCCTCAATCCTTTACCCCATCAAGAACATCGATGGTCTTTTGTTGGATTCTTGGAAAAGACATCGTTTACCAGAGAATTACTCAATGTGACGGCTGGGATGGATGAACTTCACACGTTAAATCTGTAAAACAACCCTTTAAGTGGCTAACAACTCGTAGAATAACTTGTGTGAGGGTTGGAGTCGGTTTCTGGAGGAGTTTAACTCCTACGATGGTCCTTTATTCTGGTGGAAATGTTCTTCCATCGTCGGTTTAAGATCTTCATTGTTCCTTTTTCCTCGAAGGTCTGACCGACCGCTAATGAACTCGCCCTGCTGCTTTCTCTTTTACACCCTGACATGCCGATCCGACTGCGGCGGGAAATTAACTTCCACCCACGGTTGGCCGCTTTCAGTCTTTTAAAACGCTTTGACTGTCAGACCAGAGAGGAGATTTCAGCAGATAGACGTCGGATCAGAGCGAAATCTGTCAGGAAAGTCCGTCATCCGGACGTTTAACAGCAAAGAAAAGAGAAACCTCAGCTCTCTGTTGGTTAAAAGACCTGCCTGCCTCTTTCTTTACTCGTTGACATGACAACCAGAGGAAGCAGCGAGGGTTTGATTGCTGCTCTTATTTAGTTAATAGTTCAGTGATCAGAGCAGCTTTCGGCCTCATAGAACACTTTGTGTGGATGAAGATGCAGCAAAACAAAGTCAACTTTCTGACTTAATGAGAAGTCTGTTCTATAGAGAAACTTTTGTGTCCAGACAGGTGAAACAAAAAGTAAAAATATCAATGAATGAATGAATGAATTAATGCAAGTTCAGTGCATGAAGCAGTTGAGGAAAGAATTAAATGAATCTACCAAGTGTTTCGTCCTAGAAGGTTTAATAAAATCATGATTTAGACACTATCTGATCACATCCTCGGTATGAAATCAATGTTTTTTCGTCATTTACATGCATTTCAATAATACCATCAAGCATTGATCATTTGTAGGTTTCTTTGCTCAGAACTTTTCTTTCAGAAGAGCTGAAAAATTGGTTTATTATGTCAGACGTTTGTATTTTGTGTTCCTGAAACGACAATGTAAATGAGATCAAAAAGTTGTGAGATGAAAGTGTAGATATGGATCCGTCCATATATATATATATATATATATATATATATATATATATATATATATATATATATATATATATATATATATATATATATATATATATATATATATATATACACTTAAGGAACTTTCTGAGGCCAGAATACCACCTTGATGTTGCACTTTTCCTCATTTTCAAGGGCCGATAATCAAAAAGTTGTCCTCTGCTGGATCCATTAAATCATTCTGATCTACAGGAAACTATTTTGTCTCAGGTGTTTTTAGAGAGTGAAAATACAAAAGTTATCTGGTGTCACAATATCAAATGATCAAATTCAAGCAAAATATTGTACGGAACTTAGTTTCAGGAGCCAAACAGTAAATAAGTAAACTAATGGTGCAGCAACACTTGAAGCTTTTGAACACACACCATTGGTAAAAACATTTCAAAGTGAAAGTAAAATGCTGCACTTCTTGCAACTCGATCTTTAATTTTCTTTCCTTAAAGCAGACAGCATATGAGGTATTTTAGTAGAAAATGTGGATCCATCCATACATATAAATTTACAGGAACTTTCTGGGGCCATTATACCCCTTTTGTTCGAAAATGTTTCACTTTTTGCCATTTTCAAGAAAGTATAATTAACAAATTGTTATATACTGGAACCATACAACCTTTTAGGTTACTGGACACTATTTTGTTTTTGGTTTTACCAAATTTCACGGCTGTGAGAATTTAATTTCTGGAGATACTGAAACCCGTAAATGACATGTCAGGTGTTTTTTTGAGGGCAAAAGTACAAAATATATAAAAATGAAGTTCTGCTTTTCTGGTGACTCTCTCTTTACCTTTTTTTCTTGAAGCAGACAACATACGAGGTATTTTAGTAGAAAATATGAGTCCATCCATATATATACACTTACAAGAACTTTCTGGGAACACGATACCACTTTCATTTAGAAATTTTACATTTGTTTTCATTCTCAAAGGCCAATATTTATTTATTATTGTCATTTTGAACAGTTTTGAGAAATTTCAGACAAAATTCAAGTCATTACAGAAGAGTTGATGTGATTTCGGACAAATTTCAAGTCATTTTCAACAAATTTTGGGATTTTGGAAAAAATTTGAGAGATTTTGGACAAGTTTTAAGTCAAAATATCTAAAAACTGAAAACTTGTGTCATCATATTAGCAACACATCAAATTCTACAGATGTTCGAGCCTCAAAAATTGGTGAAATGTCGACCAAAGACTGTATTTTTAGTGACTATATGGATCCATCCATATATATACTTACAGGAACTTTCTGGAGACAGTACAATTTTCATTTGAAAATTTCGCACTTTTCCCATTTTCAAGGGCCAAGAACCAAACATCTGTACTCTGCTGGATCCATTCAAACATTTAAATCTGCTGGAAGTTATTCTGTCTGTATTCTCACCAAATTTCATGGCTGAGGAAGTTTTATTTCTGGAGATATTGAATCCTGAAAATAGCATCTCTGGTGTTTTTTGAGGGCAAAAAATAGAAAAATTCTCAAATCTGACAATATGAAACTGTCAAAGTTCTGCAGAAATAATTCGCAAAACTTTGTTTTAGGAACCAAACAACAAATAAGTAAAGTCTGAACAGAATCTGAGCAACACTTCTGCACTTTTTAAGCTAAAATAATTTGTCATTAGGAGGGGAAAATGAAAAACGCTGCAGTTCTGTTGGCTCTGTCTTGCTGTTTGTTTGCAGATTAGTTTCCCAGTGTGTTTCTTTTTATGTATTAGTGTATCTGCATGGGAGAAAGGCAGCTTCGGTTGGAGTATTTGAACATTAAAGCAGATTCATTTGCACGTGTTTGAGAGCGTGCAGAGCATCATCGTTACACTGCAGCTTGGCCATAAATAATTAATCTGAGTTTCTTTGAATCACCCGGAGGTTTGGTTTTCCCACCGATTCATCCCTCGTTTCCATAATTATCAGCAACTTTAACGGTGGCCAATCTCTTTCCTGCTCGTTCATTTGTTCCTGCAGTGAAAAGGCCTCTAAAGGAGGCGATTGCTGCTATTTTCATTCTAATTTTTTAATTTGTGCTCTCGTGATTTCTCCCGGAGCTGCCGGTGTCGTGGGGTGAATGAATCCGGCAGGTGACGGATCGGTTCTGCTCCGTTTAACCGCTGACGGTGGTGAAAACCAGGTGAGAGTCGGAACTGAGTCACCTGATGTTAGAAAGACAGAAAACTGTTGGACGTTCGACCTCAAAGCAACCATCTGATCCAGAGTCAGACAAAACCAGCCGAAGGTCGATCAATGTCTGCTGATACCCGACGCCTTCGATCTGAACAGGACGGACCAACGAGCACCAAGGACTCGTCTAGAGCAGAAACTCTAGAAACAGGGAGGCAGGACGGGTTTATGGGACAATCTGGGTTTGTTAGACCAACTGGATTGTGAACTTCAAGCATTTTCTGGTTTGCTTTTGTCACATTTTTCCTCACTGTGGTTCATTTTTCACTGGAATCTAAAGTCCTGAACCTCTATGGAAACAGATGATGATTTATTTTACAAAAGTGTAAAACAGCTGGAATAAAAATAACCAACATTTGTCCAAGTCCCTCTAAATGTTACTAAAAAGAACAGAAAAATGGGGACTCAAGAAACTATGGATATTTTACTACTTACATTTTCTTCTCTGCTCTTTGGAAACACTGCCTGCAGTTCAGCCGAGTCACTTTGGTAATTTTCCAACAGATGAGAAGTTTAAGGATTGTTGGAAAATTATATTTAATCAAAATCCTTTCATATGTATGGTTAAAAATGCCGAAATTTAAGCATTTTCATCAGATCCTGTAAAACTGCTGATTCTCTACAACTGAAAACTGTAAAAACAGAAAAAAAGTCTGATTTTTAACTTTTCCAGCAGCCTACAAATGAATAATGTTTTGCTATGTGTGTGAGAAAATGAAATGCTGGGTAAAGATGCTGTAAAAACAGAAAGGATCACCAATTTTGCAGCTTTCTGATGAACTAATTGAGTGCAGTCGTCTTTAAAGACTCGATTTACTAAAATTATAAACCCACATGTGAATGGAAATTAGTATTGGTGCAGATTGTGGAGAAACTGATGATCTCTTAAGATGAAAAGCTGCAAACAAAACTGGTCAAACAGAACTGAAACCAGCTGCTAAAGGAGTAAATACTAATTTTTACAAACGGGGTTAAACCTCCAGATTCTAGCATCCTGTCGAAGCACTTTGGCCTGAATATCGACTCTTTATCCCCATCAGACGCCTCCTGTTTTTTACCGGCTGTCGGTGGTTCGATGCCGTTTGTTTACGGCGGCTGCGGTCCATCAGGGGCCTCTGTTGGCCCCTCGGGGCCTCGTTACCTTCAGGGTGGAACCTTGTTTGTGCCACATTTTAATTCAGTCCCATCAGTGAAGCTGCAACACGAAAAATGCAGTAAATCCAGAAGATTTGTTTCATACTTGTTTCCTCTCTGCTCTGTGGAAACACTGCCTGCAATTCAGCCGAGAAAGTCATGAGTTTTTGTAATTGTCGGCTTTCCGGTCCAGAATTAATTTTTTTTTTTTTTTTTTACAGAATGCAGTCAGAACAAATGATTTATTTGTGGAAAATTTGTAACTGGTGCATGAAGAGTCGAGGGACTAAATGATTAAATGTCACGATTTTAAACTCAGATTTGGGTAATTTTCCGACAGAATGAACACGACTCAGATGAGAAGTCTAAGGACCGTTGGAAAAACAGAGAGCAGAGAAAAATTAACCCACAGTGAAGAAAAATGAGTCAGGAGCAATGAAACAAGGATGTAGGTTCATTTTATCCAATATTTCCTGTCTTTATGCTAAGCTGCGCTAACTGGCAGCTGGTTTTGGATTCATATTTACTAAAAATGCTGTTTATCTGTTTTGTTTGCTTGTTCCATCGTTTTAATGTCAGTTTCACACCAGCGTGAATAAAAATCTGCTTTTCATAATAGATCAAGAAGTATAATCTGATTAAGTGCAGGTTTTTGCGCATAAACTTGAACAAGAATTCATTGTTTTTCTCTGAATCTACAGTCTAGATTTTAATTTTTTTTCTTCCAGTGCAGAAAACTCCAACAATGATTGTATTTTTAGAGTTTTCTTCTTGTTCTGTCCTGTACTTCAGGTTTAGTCACACATCGGCTTCGACTCCTTCAATCTGAAACCCATTATTATCTTTACACGCCGTAAATATAAATAAACAGCTGATTAGGGCGACTTAATGAGAACTAAACGACCTAACATTGGAGAAAAAGCAGCTTATTTACTGAGTTGTGGGACGAATCTGCAGCGTTTCAGTCGATATTTAGACCGCCTTCAGAATGTTTTACTCTCCAGCAGAATTGCTCCAAACAGGTTTACTCTCTGGTGTGTTCAGGTTTGGACGACTTAATGTGTCGCCTCGCTGAGCAGCAAATGGACTCTGAGAGCTGCTGCTGTTTCTGTTTGGTTTTTATGTAAAAGCAGCTCTGAAACCACAGATGGCAGATATCTCACACACACACACACGCTTTTATATCCAACCTGTGGATAGATTGGACGATGGGAGTTATCTTTTTGTCATTCTTCATTAAAGCCTGAGGGTAAAACACAGTGTCCATCCTCTTATTTCTACTGAACCATCATTCTTTCTGACGAATGTGTTCCAGCTGCAGCATCAGCTAACATCACTCATCGTAGTTTGTTCCTTTGACAGATCTTTCTGACACCAGAGCAGATAAATAAAAAACACAGTAAAGTCTAAAATGATGAGCTGTCAGCAAGGAAACAGTGACAAAGAGAAAGATTCAGTTGAAAAAAGTTCATATTAAGTCTGGACTACAGTTCAGTAGAAGACATGTGGAGACTCTGAAGTAGGTTCTTTGGACTGAGGAGACCAGACTGGAGATTTTTGACCATCAAAATAGATGTTATGTTTGGTGGACAACAGTGGACAGCATAACATTCAGCACGGTGGTGGCAGCATCATGATGTGAAGCACGGTGGTGGCAGCATCATGATATGAAGCATGGTGGTGGCAGCATCATGATGTGAAGCATGGAGGTGGCAGCATCATGATGTAAAGCATGGTGGTGGCAGCATCATGATGTGAAGCATGGAGGTGGCAGCATCATGATGTGAAGCATGGAGGTGGCAGCATCATGATGTGAAGCATGGTGGTGGCAGCATCATGACGTGAAGCATGGAGGTGGCAGCATCATGATGTGAAGCATGGAGGTGGCAGCATCATGATGTGAAGCATGGAGGTGGCAGCATCATGATGTGAAGCATGGAGGTGGCAGCATCATGATGTGAAACATGGTGGTGGCAGCATCATGATGTGAAGCATGGTGGTGGCAGCATCATGATGTGAAACATGGTGGTGGCAGCATCATGACGTGAAGCATGGTGGTGGCAGCATCATGATGTGAAGCATGGAGGTGGCAGCATCATGATGTGAAGCATGGTGGTGGCAGCATCATGATGTGAAGCACCGTGGTGGCAGCATCATGGTGTGAAGCATGGTGGTGGCAGCATCATGATGTGAAGCATGGTGGTGGCAGCATCATGATGTGAAGCATGGTAGTGGCAGCATCATGATGTGAAGCATGGTGGTGGCAGCATCATGATGTGAAGCATGGTGGTGGCAGCATCATGATGTGAAGCATGGTAGTGGCAGCATCATGATGTGAAGCACCGTGGTGGCATCATGTAGAGAAATCTTAAAAGGCAGCCTAATGTCAAGTTTGGAGCTGACAAAAAGTTTATTATTGAGTGAACGTGGGTTTATTATCAGTATTTCCACCTACCTTAAGGAACGTCTGTTTTATTGAACTTTTTTTCTGCATTTCTTTGTCATGATGCTGCCACCATCATGCTTCACATTATGATTACAGATAATTTAACTATTTACACATATAAATATATTTTTTAAACATTTAAAAGTGAAACAAATGACACTTTATGTAAAATTAGGGCAAGAAACTATATCCTGATTGTGTAAAATCACTGTATTATTACAAAGTTGCTGTTTTCTAACATTTAACTGCAGTTTTTTGATGCACTGGCTGCTGGAATTTTGCAGTTTGTTTTTTTTTTTTTGCAGTGCAGGATGCAATTAACTGACCAAAGCTTTCAAAAAAATAGGAGACAACATGGTTTAAATGAACCGACCAAGGAAAAAACTAACAGCCCTCAATCCCAGCTGATTCCTGGATGTCTTGATAACAGCTGAAAAATGAATCTTAGTTTCAGACATACGACTACAGCCTCCGTCTTCTCATCAATACGACTAGCGGCTAATTTCCCCGAGGCTTCAATTACATCGACTCCAGACCTTCTGCTGTTTAATTTGTTTGTAGCATCACCTCTAGTGCGACTGTACGTCTGGTTTCATCTCTTCGTACGACTGTTCTGAAGAACATTTTCTGTTTTTTTATTCCCGCCTGCAGTGACTCGACGTCTCTAATGACAGATTTCAGTCCCTCACACTCATTCGCTTTGACAAATCATCCGAAACTCCTGCAGCCGATCGCTCAAAATCTGGAAATGGAAAATGGTCGTGACAGAGAGGCGGCCGGCTTCTTCTCTCCTGAAACAGTTTCATTATCGTCACACAAAATCAGAGCATAAATAAAAACAGATGGTTTATGCTTTGTTTAATCTCTCAAAGAGAAAATAACTGCAACAGAACAATATTAGTTTTTATCTACTGAAGAAGGAACCAAAGAGAAATGTTTCACAGACAGATGTTGACTCTCGATTTCTTTCTCTTCAGACAGAAGCAACAGTTTCTTCATCTGCTAGCGTCATTGTTTTCATTCAGAAGAAACAGCAATTAAAACGATAAACTGGTCGATGCAAACACAAACAGTTCTGAAAATGAGGCAAAAAGCAAACAGCAGCTGAAAACAATGACTAAAGAAACAATGTGCACATCTGAAAGAACAGCATTTGAAAAAAGTAAACAATCGAAAACAACACATACCTGCGACTAAAAACAACAATAAGTAGGAACTGAAAACAAAAGTAAACGACGGACAATGAAAAACTGACTGAAATAAAATAGGAAGTAGGAGCTAAAAACGAAAGTAAAGAGCAACTGAAAGTAAACAGCGACTGAAGACAAAAGTGACAGCGACTAAAAATTAAACAATGACCAAAAATGAAATTAAAAAACGATCAAAAACAACAAAAAACACATCTGAAAATTAGAGTAAACAATGACTGAAAACAATAACAAACAGTGACTGAAAATGACGTAAACAACAAATGAAAACAAAAACCATCTGAAAACAAAACTAAAAAGCATATAAATGTAAACGCAAACGGTGACTGAAAACAAATACAGACAACTCAAACTGACAGAAAACAGTGACTGAAAATGACAGGAAGTAATGACTAAAAGCGACAGGAAATAGCGACCACCGTGCTTCACATCATGATGCTGCCTCCACCGTGCTTCACATCATGATGCTGCCTCCACCGTGCTTCACATCATGATGCTGCCTCCACCGTGCTTCACATCATGATGCTGCCACCACCGTGCTTCACATCATGATGCTGCCACCACCGTGCTTCACATCATGATGCTGCCACCACCGTGCTTCACATCATAATGCTGCCACCACCGTGCTTCACATCATGATGCTGCCACCACCGTGCTTCACATCATGATGCTGCCTCCACCGTGCTTCACATCATGATGCTGCCTCCACCGTGCTTCACATCATGATGCTGCCACCACCGTGCTTCACATCATGATGCTGCCTCCACCGTGCTTCACATCATGATGCTGCCTCCACCGTGCTTCACATCATGATGCTGCCACCTCCGTGCTTCACATCATGATGCTGCCTCCACCGTGCTTCACATCATGATGCTGCCACCACCGTGCTTCACATCATGATGCTGCCTCCACCGTGCTTCACATCATGATGCTGCCTCCACCGTGCTTCACATCATGATGCTGCCACCACCGTGCTTCACATCATGATGCTGCCTCCACCGTGCTTCACATCATGATGCTGCCTCCACCGTGCTTCACATCATGATGCTGCCACCTCCGTGCTTCACATCATGATGCTGCCACCACCGTGCTTCACATCATGATACTGCCACCACCGTGCTTCACATCATGATGCTGCCACCACCATGCTTCACATTAAATCCTGTTTGATTTTAACAGGCTATTTAGTACAGAAACTGTGTGTTATAGAGAAATGAAACTCTGGTGTCTCTCATTTGAGCCCAGAGCAACTCCAGGATCCAGAATTCTCCACCAGACTGATGGTTTGATGTGTTTTCATCTTGGTGTCACAGTCAATTTGGAAATAAACTCTCCGTAAAGATTTCTGGAGCTTCACTCTGACAGCGTCTGCTCTCCTCAGGCTGCTCCATCAGCTCATAACTGTGAGGAAATAAACGCTTCATCTGACCGTCATCATCACCATCATCATCATCGGCCTCCATCTCTGGACAGCAGACCCCGGATTTAAATAAATGGAGCCACTGGGGACAGATCACATTTTAAATATAGTGTTGAGATGACAACTTGAAACTGCAGGCTGACTGCAATGATTGAATTATTCTATTTTACCAGACTCTAGCAGCTCAGTGGGGAGCAGCCTGGTGTCATAAAAACGTGTGTTTTTAACATTAAAGTCACTTCATGTTCGTTGAACACAATTTTTTGCATTTTGTGTGTCACTACACACCATATAGTCGTGATCAATGGCACCATTTTACTTAAATGTTCAAGCAGTGTCGTTTCATTCTTTAATCTGCCATGTTTTCCATTTTTGACAAGTCAGTTTTCTATATTTTGCATGGTCTTGTTTCCCTCAAAAAAAAATTAACATGAAAGATGAAGAGATTCTTGAACAATTTTCTTTTATTTTGAAGATTGTCCCTGTTTTGGTAAATCACAGAAAATAACTAGTAAATTCCCAGAGAAAAGGTAATAATAAAAGCATGGTGATGGCATCATGATATGAAGCACGGTGGTGGCAGCATCATGATGTGAAGCATGGTGGTGGCAGCATCATGATGTGAAGCAGTAAATTGTTCAAAACTTTAAATTCTGCTTGAAAACGAACTCTTTCGCAGTGTGGAGAGTACAAGCTCAAAGATTTTAAAGATGTTTTGGTGCTTTTGAAACTGTAGAGCTCAATTTTCTGAAAGTTTATTTCTCTTTTATTTGCTTCCACCTCCCTTAACCACCTGAATATCAAAGTGCTGAAAGTGAGAATTAACTTCCTGTACGATACAGTCTGCAGGAGTCTGGATGTCAGTTTGTGGTTCGTTATCTAACACCCTTCTTCTTCACACCCAACAAACTTTTTGCCCTCGGAGTTCAAACTTCATCGTTCTTTCCTGGATGGAAGGAACCAAACCGTGGGATATTTTGAGTTTGAAATGAAAACAAACAGAAACAACAAATGAAAACAAAAGCCAATCGTGACTCAAAATAACTGAGAACGGTAACTAAAAACGACAGGAAGTAGCAAAAGAAAAGCAGACAGCGACTGACAAAAAACAGCACCTGAAAATTAAAGTAACAAGTGACTAAAAGGAAAAGCAACAAACAACTAAAATAAAAAGCAAACTGTGACTAAAAATGGTAGCAAACTTGTTGAAACTTCTTCATTCTCTCCTGGATTCTACGAAACGAACTCTGGTATAATTTGAATTTTAATTAACGTCCATCGGGGATCAAACTCTGGTGACATCGACTACCTCTGAGACACCTGGTCGACCAATTAGTGGTGCTGTGTTTGGTGGAGGTGTTTTATGTCTTTGAGCTTCAGTTTCAGCTCTTTAGCAGCTGACATTGTGCTGGAAAAGGTCCTGGAAGGTCCTGGAAAGCTGCCAGCTTTAAAGAAACCAACCTGGAGGAGCGTTTATCAGGCGACACCTTCCTGTTCCTGTCTTTGATCCAAACACACTCGGTCTTCGGCGAACATGAAAACACACTTTTCCTTTGTTTCCTTTGTCCGCTGCTTCGCTGTCTTTGGTCTTTCTCCCATTTTTATTCTCAGAAAGCATGAAAAGACTCATTTTATCTCAGAGCTGCAGTCACTTTGAGACATTAAAGTGGTCCTCCATCATCAGATCATCCGCTCACAAGTCTTAAAATTTGCTGTTTCTTCTCGTTTCCTTTGTGACGGCCGAGAGGAGGGAAACTATTTAAAGTGAGGTCTCCATGGAAACAGGATGCAGAGGAGGCAGCGGTGACGCAGGAGGATTTAAGTTCCAAAGGTGGAAAAGTCACCTATATACTACCTGTTCCTGAACTTTTTACACATCAGACGTTGAGTAAATCACAACTCCTTCCTCTGAGTTTTCCTTTTCTTTACCCCAACGTGGCATACAGTGACTAAAACGACTTTAAAAACTTCAAATCTGAGGTGACAACTGCAGCAAAACATCAACAGATTGATAGAAAAAATAGAATAACCTGCTGGATAATTGGTGGAGTAAATGGAAACTGTCTGTCAGTTAGAAGAGATTGTTAAAGTTAGTCTGACTTTAGAAACATGTTATGGTGCTCCAGATAGCGTTAGTTGTAGCCTGAGAGACACAGCTAACCTCTTAGCGATGGCATTAGCCTAGCAGCGTCAGTAAAAAATAAGCTGCACCAAAAAGTGAATTATTCTGGTATTTTCTTGTTGTTTGTGTAAGATTGTGGTGTTTATTACAGCTTTAGCAACATCTGCTAATTGACTGGATTCACCGGAGATGCTTCAATTTGCCGTCATGCTAATCTGTCTCTATTATCAGTTCCTAAAAATAACCGATAATCAGAGAAATGCTAAATATTAGCTTGTTATAACATGGCATCGTCCTCCTTTCTCTTCTTCTTTAGCTCTGCTCTATGCCACCATCTTTGGAAACGTGACCACCATCTTCCAGCAGATGTACGCCAACACCAACCGCTACCACGAGATGCTCAACAACGTCAGGGACTTCCTGAAGCTCTACCAGGTTCCTAAGGGCCTCAGTGAGCGGGTGATGGACTACATCGTGTCCACCTGGTCCATGTCCAAAGGCATCGACACGGAGAAGGTAAGGCTGAGACGTCTTTGTGTTTACATACACTTGTAAAGACATAAATCATGACAGTCGAAGTTCCGATGTTTCCTGTAATTCTTAATTTAAATGCAAAAAACTACCATGTGTTTTGGTTCTTTCTTAAATTTTTAAAGGTCTTCTGGAAATATGACAAAATCTGATCGGTCAAAAATCTACATACAGGAGTATGAATCATCAGTTTGGTGATGTAGAAAGTTGTGTTTATCAAATTTTCTTAGTTTCATGGCCTCTTCTCCTGAGTGATTACAATTGACTACAGCTGATGACTCCTCTGAGCCAATTTAATTAGGACCTATTTGATCCACTCGTTAGTCTCAAACACTACAGTGGTAAACTTGAGTCAGAAAGTCACTTGGAGCTGTTTCAAAGCAGCTTCAGATACAAAATCATCTGTTTGTCAGAATAAAGTTCATGGTCCAGTTGTGTTTCTGCCACCATCAGGAAGAAAACACAAACTATCACCTGCTGCTGAGAGACGATTGGTCAGGATGGTCAAGAGTCAACCAACAATCATCAGAAAGCAGGTCTGAATGAATGAATGAGAAGCTGCTGGAACACAGCTGTCAGTGTCCACAGGGTTTTACATCAACATGAGCTGAGAGGATCCATGAAGAAGGAAGTTCTTTCTCTAGAAGCAGAACCTTAAAGCTCCACTGATCACATGGACAAAGAAAAGACCTTCTGGAGGAAAGTTCTGTGGTCAGATAGAACAAAAACTGAAGGTGAGGCCTTTAACTCCAAGAACACCAAACTTACCATCTAGCATGGAGGTGGCAGTATCATGCTCTGGGGCTTTCTAGAAGAGCTTCTGGAATGGTTTCAGACTGGATGTTGGACTGGTTCTGGACTTTCTTGGAACTTGTTTGTTTGGTATCAGTCTTGGTTTTGGATGTGATTTAAAGTTGGTTTAGGATTTATTTTATTCTGGATCTGGTCCTGGATGAGGACTGGTTCCAAATTGTTTTGGAATTTTTTTGGAGTAGTTTGGGTTTGGTTTTGTCCCAATTTCATACTGGTTTTAGACTTTTTAAACACTGGTTTTAGACTGTATTCTGACTAATTCTGAACATTTTTTTGGACTGGTTAAGTTTGATTTTGGTTCTGATTTCAAACTGTCTTCGGTGGATTTTTTTTTTTTTTTTAACCCCAAGAACACCAAACCTACCATCAAGCATGGTGGTGGCAGTATCATGCTCTGTGGAACTGGAGCTTTACACAAATGGAATAATGAAAGAGAAGGATTCCCTCCACATTCTTAAGGAAAACCTAAAACCATCAGCAGAAGGTTGATCTTGGACACGGATGTTTCAACAAGACAATGAGTTCAAACACACATCAGACGTGGTAAAGAAATGGTTCAATCAGGCTAGAATGAAGGTTCTAGACTGGTCTCCCCAAAGTCCTGACTTAAACCCATCAAGAAGCTGAAGAAACAAGTTAAATTTAGTTGAACTGAACCAGTTCTGTTTAAAAGAGATGAACCAGAAGCTTGTGGACGGAAACCAAAAGAACCTGATTGTGGTAGAAATGGACAAATTTAACCAAATACTAGAATTGCTGGATGTATATTTTTGACCCCTAAGATTTTGTGATAGTTTCAGAAAACCTTCAAGAAACCTATGAAAGAACCAGAATGCAAAGATGTACAGTATATGTTTCATTGATTCCATCACAGAAAATTATAAGTTCTAGGAGTTACTGGAAACTCAAGACTGACATGATAAACATGGTCTTCATGAGTGGATGTAGACTTTTGTTCATGACAGCAGTAAATCTTCATACAGGGATCAAAAACTCGATTACAAAACCACCGAGTCACACATGAGGAAGCAAAACCTGGGCGACGACAGGTTTAGACGCAGCAGTCACACTTAAAAACATTCCATTTGTTCAGCTAATTAACACGACAGCCGTGAGACAAAAAGCAGCTCTGAAGGAAAACCTCAGAACAGAATCCAGACGAAAGGAATGAAAACCTAAAGAGAATAAAATGCCTCTCAGCCTCACGCCGTTCTGACCTGATTTACTCACACTGAGAGCTGAACTCCTGACCCGTCGCTCTGACTGCCGTTATGCACACGTTCAATTTAGATTTAAAATTTTTATTATATCCAAGAAATTGCTGCAGCATCACAGCAGGAGTTCAGACTGCAGAGGCTCCATCATGTGAGCTGTTGGTTTGTGACCCGCTAAAGATGACAGAAATAAGATTCAAAACAGAAGACTGGCTGTCAGTTTATACTGAAAGGATTTATAATTCAGTGCTGGTGGTTAAAAATAAATGAAAAATGCATTAAACTAAACAGGATTTAGACCAAGTTTGCATAAAAGTATGAAGTGTAGCTAAAAGAAAATGATATAAGTTAAGTAGTGACAGTACAACCACAAAAAAGTTATAAAATACAAACATCCAATTAAATAATCAGTGAAGATGGCTTAAAACTAATGATTACCATTTTAGATTGAACTGCCAGTTTCCTAAATAATTGATCAGTTTACTATAAAACATTAAAAAAATTAATAAAAAATGGTAAAAATCTTTCAGCAAAGGTGCCAGAAAAAACAAGAAAATAGAGTAATATTTAAAAACCATAAAACTTGAAAAATAACCATGTAAAATAATATGTAAAATAATCACATTTTGTTTAGATAAGTGAAATGCACCACGACAAGGTAATTTCAGTTGCAAGAACAAATTATAATTAGCAAAAAATACTGATATGTGCAGTTTTGGCCTTTTTAAAAAACAATTAGTTTATATATGTGTGTGTGTGTGTGTGTGTGTGTGTGTGTGTGTGTGTGTGTGTGTGTGTGTGTATATATATATATAAAATCCCAGCGCCGCTCCTTTAAATTGTTTTTTGTTTTGTTTTTTTTTTTAATCGTCGCAAATACACCACCGCCGCATGTCTCCACCTTCATGGCAGTCTTGCAGTGTCAGGTACTCGCAAGTACTAAGGTAAACTACAGATGACTCTGTTGCTCTCAGTATCCACTCATTTTTTTTGTGCTGCAGGAAAAAATCCTAGAGGAAACACTGATATATATATATATATATATATATATATATAAAACGTACCAACAAAACAGGGAAAATCTGTGGTTTAGTAGTACACTTTTCGTTCAAATAACGGCAAATATCTGTGAGATAATGACATTTTTTGCAGATTTAAACACTGTAAAAAAGTCATAATTTAATATTCAAACATAAAAGAATTAATCAGTATTTGTAAAAACACAGACATGTCAATAATTTATGTTTTTACTGTGATTTTGATATTTACTGCATTATCTACTACAAAATAACAGTAAATTGTTCCAACAAATGACATTAAATGTTCATATTGTACATTATTATTTGGCCTCTAAAATATCAGGAAATTGTGAAAAACATCAGTCAAACTCTAAGAACCAATCACAGCTAACTAATAAAACAATTGAAATGACTGAAACTGTAAATCTGAAGTTTAATCTGAACTCTGGGATGAATTTTTACATGAAATCCAACTTTAAGCACTGATTAATCTTAGAATTGAGCCAAGTTTTGGCTGTTATCTGACAGATGCAGAGAGTTTTCTTCGTGAAGGGGGCGGGGCCAGCAACAGCTCATTGGTTTTCATTGCAAATCAGAACTTTTAGAAAAGAAATAAAACCAGAAGTTATGCCTTCACTGTGAAATTAACCATCTTTGGACTATTTTGAGTGGAAACGCTGAAAGACAGTCTGTGGGAAATTTGCATATATTATCCGTTAGCCTATTAGCCGTTCGCCTGTACGGTGATATCACTCAAAAGTTCAAGTTTACGAAAAAGAATCTGCAACGTCCTGCAGTGGGAAATGACAGATTTAAAGTCAATAATTTGACTATCAGAGCTTCTTTCAAACATTTCTGTTCTCTTTAATCTTCGCTTCTTTACCTTCTGTAACAGATCAGCTCCCAGAGTCTGGCGTATGCTAATTCAACCCACAAATTCAGTTTGTTTTCTGACTCTAAATCATTATTTTCATGCTCCATCTGTCACTTCTGGAGAAACTTTTCAAATGAAGCTCCATTTCGGCACAACATTTGGTTGTTTTTTTTGCTGAAATCTGATCCTCAACATTTGGTGATGATTTCAGAGAAGTTTTTTACCCAACAACAAACTTCAACCAAACTTCACGTGATCTCATTATTTCTGTCCGGCTCTAATGGAACTTGTTTGTCTTCTTTATCCGTCCAGTTAGTTTATTTTTCTACTTTCTGTCCTTTTGGATCACAAACCTTCCCTCCATCAATTCCATTTTCCGAACAAAGATAATTATAGCGTCTTAAGGAGACAAGGAGGCGAGTCTTCAGTATAAATACCTCGCAGTTGGAGCTGGCGCCAATTAGTGGCTGTTTTTTGTCACTTTGGGAGCCGTTATTCGGTACATAGTCAGCTGTTTATGGGAGTTTACACCCAAAAAAGACCAGAGGCTCCCAGAAGTGTCTCACTAATGTCCTCCACTTTAGAAGACAACTGTGCGGTGTTGTGAGGCTTTTAGAGGATTTGTTTTTTTTTTCCCATGTTGCTGTGAACGTTGGGTTTCCTCTCTTTCTACCTAAATACTCCAGTTAATTAGGCCAGGTTTGAGAATTTGTGTAATGAGCTGGACAAGGCGAGTTCAATTTAGAGTCCCAGAGGGAGGTAACGAATGCAGCAGAATTTCTAAACTGTGTTCATACGCAGACAATAAGCCACAAAGTTTTTCTTATGAATGTTTTCAAGCAGGAACCTGAACTCTTCTGGTGTTTTTCTGAACTTCTTCTAACCCGACATCCATGTTGCCCCGAATGATTTCATTCACTCAGACATTTATGCTCGACAAATGTTTAAAATATAAACTCACAGCAAGCTCTGCACTCCACATTTGCATTTACATCCATATGTTTGCATTTACAGTGTTACTCCAGGTGTCCAGACCTTAAGGAATTATAAATTTTCTGCCCCTATTGCTTATTCAGGGCAGGCTTTCAGTGGAAAACAGCTGCTGGGGCTTTCAGCAAAACTCAACAAACTCACTGCTGCACTCAGAGACTTTATTTCCAATAGTTTGTACCACAACCTGACAGTTTGTTGCTGTAAAGTATTCGCCAGTTAATTTAAAAATGGTTGATCTTTTACCACTTGAATGTATACCTACTGATATAAACGAGACATGCAAAAAGGCAGAAAGCAAAATAGAGGAAAACCTGGTGATATGTGAGTCTGAATTCCCTGAATTATACAACACAAGTTTGAAAACGTTAGGAGGACTGTATCAAGTAGCAAGTTTGACAAATTCAGGTTCTCTTTGGGTTAGATGGATATACAAAGCCTAAACCCCAGTGAGAGATAATGGATCTGGCTAGGGGGTTATAAATTTTCTTCGTTAACCAGGTGTCTTTGTTTAGACTTTGAGCATGTTTACATGAAAAGAGGGCATTTAATGCATCATGTGACTCTTCTACAGTAAATGGACCAATCATGTACTGCCTACTTTAGTCAGTCACAATTACCGTGGTGATGTAGCAGGTTAAAATAAAGCCAGCGTAATGCTAACTTTAGGCATAAAACAAAGATATATTCATCAGCTTATTTTTTGCCTCAAACATTTTTTTCTGTTTAGTTTTCAAAGTTTCGGTTTGAAATCAAGGACATCCTACAAGTGTTAGTCCAATCAGATGCAGTCAGTGTTTGCTAACGAATGGGTGGAGCCTGTGTTGGAATACTGTTAAAGAACTGCCAATCATCTATCGTGACACTACCTAGTTGTACACCCACAAAAAGTGTGAAAGTGTGTGTGGGAAGCAACGCAGCCCTTTGCATCTAGAAATGCTCCTGTAGACACTTACTGTAATGGCGAACCAAACCATTTTAGCCACTTGTGTCGACCCTTTTTGTTTGCTGAGGGCCCAAAGGCCTAGACTGCACATGAACTGGTAAATCACAAGGTTTTCCATCCGGCTTAGTTCCCTCTTTAGCAAACTCTCAGGCCAGAGGAAGGAGAGTGTCCAGTTTGGAGGTTTTAGATTTAAAGTTCGATTCTTTGCAGATGACGTTGTTCTGTTCGATTCATTGGACTGTGATCTTAAGCTTGCGTTCTGTGACGCATTTAGGATGAAAGTAAACACCTTAAGTCTGAGCCATAGTTCTTAAGATCAAGAGTGAGTTGCTGCATCAACTTAAGGAGTTTAAGTATTTTAGGATATAAGGCGTCCCAAAGGCCCAAGTAAAATACGTCCTCATTACTTTCTGGAGATAATCTTTTTGTCCTGTCCTCTTGCTGCTAATTGACTTTCTTTAAATAATGTTTTTCCAATATGTTCTTGCTGCAAATAATCCTCTTTGGGGAAACCTGGTCAGAAGGAAGAGATTTATTGAATGCCCTTTGTTTTTAGCAGAAGTTTTTGTAAATTCTGATCTTGTCTCTCTTTATATTTCAGGTTTTATCCATCTGTCCTAAAGACATGCGAGCCGACATCTGCGTCCACCTCAACAGGAAGGTAAGAATCAACTGTTTCTTCTTTATGTAACAACACATAGAGTAGCTTTATACAAAAAAATAAAAACAGGTTTAAAAACTAAGTAAGTGACAATATTTTCTTATAAAGACCAAAATCCAGACTCTGATCTTCACTAACAAACTACAAACATCTGAACCGGCTACAAAACCAACATCAAACTATCTTCAACAAACTGATTTTCTCGAATCGCTGCTTCAGTCCTCCGATGTTTTCATTACGTAACTTGTTGAGGGTAAATCACTCGACTGATATCGGTCCATAAAACTTTGTATGACTAAAACTGCTGAACCGGTTCGACCAAAGGACACCTTCAGTTGTGTGACAAACATCTCCAATGACAAATGCGAGTTACTAAAGTTAGTCTGATTCTCAGCGTCTCGCGTATCTCTGCCTCTGGAATGACCCTCAAAATGTACATTTATTTCAAGTAGAAGCTTTCATTTATCAAGTATGAAGGTTTCTACAGGAATATGTTGGAATAATGTAACATAGATGCACGTTTCGCTGAACAACACTTATAGCAGGACAAGACGACCATCTGTCAAAATAGACTCCTTATAGAGTTTCAAGGGAAGCTGATCGCACTCGAAGGTTTCTTTCCTGAGAAGCAGATCTGTTTAATCTGATTTTCTTCTATATTTGATGTTCTTACTGACACAAAAGTTGCTTGTGCTTCCAGAAAACCGTAAATCATACCCAAAGGAGACAATAAAATGTAAAATATGTTGCTCGGTAAACACCACAGTCCTTCAAATTAATAAAGAAAAAGACAATAACTAGTAAAACTGAACTAAAACCACTCTTTAAATTAAATTGAAAACTTAAAAAGATTTCTCTCATCTGGTTTGAGAACCAAAACGATTGGTTTGTTTCTTCTAGGGATTGTCAAGCAGCTTGTTTAGTCTTCTTGTACACTGTTTATTAAAGCTATAAAGCCTAGTTTATTCACTCTAAAGCAAATAATGGAAACATGGCAAATTCTCATTCTTTTCTTTTTACATTTTTTCAAAAGTTTGCTTTAAATTTGCTCAGCAAATATCTGATAACGGCTCCAAATGGACAAAAAACACCAAAGAACATCTGACGTGTGACACCAAACTCTTTGTAGTTAACCTTCATCCTGTTATTATTCGCACATTACAGCATGAAAGTAAATCAGAAACCTGATTTAATTCCGTCTGGTTCTGACTTCTTAGATTTAGGACTTGGTTTAAGGGTTTTCATGTTAAGATATGGGGAAACACATGCAGACAAAAGATCGTCCTACAAATTTAACATCATCTACTTTACCAGACCTCATTTTGTTGGTAGTTTGACACAAGGTCGAGTTTATATCTTTAATATTCAACCAAGTAAAAGAAACACTAAAACATGGGTATTGTAGGTTTTGACATCTAAAATTTGGGTTCTAGGCTTAATTCTACTCAGGTATACTTATGGTTGGGTGTCCCAGTTATGGAAATACGCTTCAATCCCCAAAGAAAACAGGACTTCCTGTCCTACATGCCAATTTCCAGAATAAAAGCATGGAATTAAGATTGGATTTGAGTGTAGCTGCTTGTTTAAACTGCAAGAATTCATGAATAAAAACATGAAAATGCTAAACTTTGCAGCAGCAGCGATCGTTCCTGTCAGAGTTCTTTACTTCTGAAGCTCCTCAAACATCCAGGTTCCTAAACGTGAACAGTTTATGCTTTGTCAGACCTCAAACTTCAAACGCTTCAACCTCCAGCTGCGGTCTGACAGCGAGTTGACTGGAAAAACAAAGCTCCCTAAATGAAAACACTGAGAGGTGAAGGAGATGTTGGTTTGAGGAGATACTTCCGTCAGGTGATCGACAGGAAGTGGCAGAATGAAAACACAAAGAACCAAATGAAGGGTTCATCTGAACTCTGATGGATTATCTCAACATGTTGAAGCTGTGAAATCAGGTGATGACTCCTGCAGACAAAAAAACAAGCAGAAGCATGTTTAAAATAAGATGAAATCCTGTATATTTAATTTAAAGAGACTCTAGTGGAGTTCTACTGTTCTGGTTCAAAAGAATCCTAAACCTGCTGATTCACAGTGAAGAAATTGTAGAAGTTTGTTGTGACGCTGAAACGTTTAGTTTGTCGTCGATATTCCAGGGTAATTCTCTGAACTGTGAGTGGTTTCGAGGTGGTTTTTTTTTTGTGTCTGTCACATTTTTCCTCACTGTGGCTCATTTTTCTCTGCAACATAAAGTCTGTACAAGTCAAGATAAAAAGTTAGAACTACTTGAATCATTCGATTCCTCTGAAATAAAGAGGGTTTTTTTTATCAACTTTGTCAACTTAAAATGCTAAAATAGCCTTTTAAGTTGACAAAGTTGATTAAAAACCAGAGAAGTAAACTGCTGTCGCCGAAGCAGAAAGATAAATTAAATTATTCTGAAACATACTTTACTTCAACTGCAGCTTAAATTCAGTTTTTACAGTGTAGGTGATCAAATGTGAATATTATACACATGAAATACTCAAAAAGAAGAAACATTAACGCCACTGGTTTAAGTTAGATCTACTCCAACCATTTGATTTAACCCAAATAAACCGTTTATATTCCTGCAACTTAATTTCAAGGGTACTTGGCTTAAAATTTCCAGTTTTTCCAATAGACAAATTTGCATAAGCGAAACGTAAAATATGATTTTTTTTAAACTACATTTCCCCTTTTCTTTAATCGTACTCGAGTTAAACCATGGTTGAGATGTGGCTGAAGAATTAAAAGAATGTTTTTGTACTTTCCCTCAGATTATAACACCAGTTTAAAAGTTGATAGAAACCAGAAAAATCAAAGCAGAGAGAAAATTGAGATTCTTCTGAAACATACTTTACTTCAACTGCAGCTTTTATACACTTTTTTCCCATGTAGGCGGCTTAAACAAGGACATTCGACTGAGTAAATACTTCTAAACATCAGAAACTAACAGTAGTACGGGTTTGACGTTATATAAACTGAATGATAATCCACACTGGTGCACATCCACTAATTTCAGACGCAGTCTAGAAGAGGGGAGCTAACAGGATCCACGAAAATCATTAGTTCACGCTCTGCAGAGCACGAATATCCAGCAAAGTCATTGATTGCTGAATCGGTAAATCTTGTCAAAACCTGCCAAACACACAAAAATTCAAAGTAGGCTCATGTTTTGATGAAGTTATACTAACTCAAGCTCCACTTACGAGCTTTTCAGGAGGTTTCAAACTTTATTTTTGCTGATATATTTCTGGAAAACTGTGAGAAGTCCATAAAATTTTAGCTTTAAGGTGTAAACTCTGCTTATTTAGCCACTTTTTTTGCCACTATTGAGGCACTAACATGGCCCTAAAGACTCATTTCTAACCGTCCGATCTGCTTCCGTCTCACCCAGGTGTTCAACGAGCATCCTGCGTTCCGGTTGGCCAGCGACGGCTGCCTTCGCTCGCTGGCGGTGGAGTTTCAGACGACCCACTGCGCTCCAGGAGATCTGATCTTCCACGCCGGCGAGAGCGTCGACACCCTCTGCTTCGTGGTGTCGGGGTCACTGGAGGTCATCCAGGACGACGAGGTCATCGCCATCTTAGGTAGGTGGAGGAAACATTGTGTTTTCTAGTGACGTTGGTCATCAAACTACCCCAAAAAATACACTGAATTCATGTGTTTGGATCAACGTGGGAAAAAAAAAAAAAAACGTGGAATCACGTCGATTTCTGTTCTATGTGTTTGTTATTTGAATATAACTTCCAGATTTAGACTGTTTGTTGGACAAATAAAACATCTAAAGAGTTGTTTTTACAAGCTTTTACAGGCAGAAATTAAATTAAATTAGCTGGAGTTGTAGGGTGGATTTACTGCTGAATTTGGAGGTGAAAATTCAACATCGTTCAAAATTGTGCAACATTAAAACACCCATGCTGAAACAATACAAATTAATATTTTATATAATACATGTTAAAATATTGTAGTTTAGTTGTAGTACTTGGTTGTTCCAACAGGTGGAGCCTCTTAATGCTTGATACAGTAGAGACCAGAGGAAGCATCACTGAGACTACAGTTCATGTTGGCAAACAGAGAGCATTGTGGGGGTTTAGCTAGCAACGGGGCACCATGACAAAGACTTCTGTTACTCTAATGACCTCCAGTCAGAGCTGTAGTACCTGTAGCATCTAGGACAGTTTTCAGTTTGCTTTTGCTGATTTGGAGTCATTTTGAACACCTTTCAAATCATTTTGGGAAATATAAGTTTGTTATTTTTTGACAAACTCTCAATTATTTAGAAATATTGTAACTTTTATATTCTGAATTTAGTTATTTAAGGAAAATCTAAGGGCACTCTGTTATAAAAACATGTCCAGCTGCTGTCCGGTCTAGCTAGCTAGCTCGCTTTTTGCCATATTATATTTCACTTTCATTTGTTTTGGACCCATTTCAAACCACTTTGGACACGTGGATAGTTGCATTACATCATGTAGATCAGCTGTAAGGATTATTCTAACGAAGTTATGAGGTTACCAGTTATTAACTTTGGATTCTGTCGGATCAGTTGCTGAAGGGCAGCTTTAAACAACGTGGTTAGTTTTTGCTGTTTAATATGTAATTCAGTAACCTGGTGTAAACTTTGATTTTCATTCATTCCAACCATTAATTGATTATCGGTTGCTAAGGTGGTATTGTAGAGAGTCTGGCAAGTTGAAGAGTTGTTGTACATGAGTCATAAGTTCAAAATAATTCACGTACGGAGTCTGAGAAAACTGTCATTTATGTGCGTCATGGACTTTAATGGAGCTGATGTATAAAAGAAAACAGGAAGAACATTAGATGACTAAACTAAAATAGTCCGATAAAGACTTAATTTAGTGTAATTTTACTCTGTATTTTCTGAACATATTTCATCTCCAATCTGTCATATTTTTAGAACGCAGGAAAATCTGTCTTGTTCTTGTGAGTGAAGGTGACGCTTTTACGACCTTTAAGATCTGAATGGACTTCAAGAACCAAACAAGTCACTGGAACAGGACATCAGCAGCATAATGAGACTTTTTATTTCTTATTTCTGTAAACAGTTCATCAGAAACACTTTAAAGCTCAAACATCCACAAACGGCAGCAACTCGACGTCATTCCAGACTTTAAACAGCAGCTTATCAACTGCTGTCAGGTTGCAGAGCTGCAGAATTCATGAGCAGAAGGAGAATTGAGGAGGCAGAAACCAGGAATAACCAGGAGATAATGTCAGGAAGCTGCTTTTCATTTGGACTGGAACATTCAGCAGCCTCAGAGGAGCGTTTAGTGAACAACAAAAGATTATTACAACAGCAAGTCGACAACACTGGACACACAAAATAATAGAAACTTTACTGAACAGCAACAAAATAAGTTATTTTTATTTTAAGTTTAGGTGTTTCAGCCTTATCAAGACACTGTTCGGTTAGAACTTTCACAGCTAATGACTAAAATATCAGGTAAACCAGAAAAAGGCTGTAAAACTGGACACTGTAATTGCAACGTTTTTAAAATTCCTGTTTTGGTAAATTACTCCATATGGTATTAAAATAAATGCAGCATTTGTTTATTAGTTACTGATAATCAGAAATAACGGCAACATAGATGTGACTGTAAAACAAACAAAAACACAAACGTAACAGGCAAAAACTGGAATAATCTTCATGTCAACAGCTGTATTTTTGCAAATAGTAATTTGTCCTTCAACAGTGTGTAAATGCAAAATTACAGTTTTTATTGCATTGAAATCAGCAACTAATATCACTATTTCACAGATTTGTTTGCAGTTATTTGAAGGAAAAATATGTATATTAATTTCAAGTAAAAAATAAGACAGAAAAGATTGCTGAAGGTCTGATTTAACTGATGAATATGTGTGTGTGTGTGTGTGTGTGTGTGTGTGTGTGTGTAAGCCCAAAGTTGTACATCATGTCAACACCAAAAATCAGTTTTATCTTTTTTTATATTTTACTTTAATAGTAATTTGTTCTTTTGCAGTGTGACTGTAAAATGACACAATTGAATTGTGTTTAAATCCACTAAAATATTGATATTTTGCAGATATTTGCCATCATTTTTACACTATTCATTCGTTTTTAACATATTTTTTCTGTCAGTTTAATGTCAACAAAACAGAGAATGTTTGACAGGAGGATGTAGAAAGCTGAAACAATAAAACAGGACCAGAGTGGACGTCCTCTTTAACTCCATTAGAATCTGAATCTGAGCGGACGGAGCTTCATAAAAAGCTTATTAGATGTTTGAGGAGCTGCTTCGTCTCTCAGAGGACATTAATCAATAAACGGTGGATTGTGCAGTTGTTTTCCTCCAGACTGACATTTAGAATTTATTGAGTTTCGCTGCTTCTCAGGGTTCAAACATAAGATTCACTAAGAAGGAAACCGAACAGGAAGCTGAAGAAATGGAGTTAAATGGAAAAAGGGGAGTTTTAAACCTGATAAATTTACTGTTTTCATCATATTCTGCAAAAGAAAACAGAGCCGGCGTGAAATTTTCAGCTTAATTTAATTCTACTTTATATTTCTAAAGGATTTTTATTTTACAACCTTTTCAAATACGTCGATAACTTAAACTTAACTTAATTTAAACTGTGGAAAGAGAGTCAGGCTTTTATTTTCTAACTTCTTGGGTTTTCTGGAGGCTTCATTTGACAAATTTTTCTCTGCATTTTAAGATATTTTGGAAAATTTGAGTAGTTTTTTCCACGTATTTTGCAAGGTTGTAGTTCAACCTAATAACTCTGAATTTATGTCACATGAATGTTGGTCAGAGTTGAATATTTGGACTCAACAACAACAAAAGCAATAATTTGCTCAAATATTTTCACATGACAGCTTCTATGGAATTTTGTTCCACCAACAAACTACATTGAGTCCTTTTCCAATCAAAAATATTTCTAAATACTACTTTAAACCATCTGAAATTATCCAGATATGAAATGATAAAGGAGGGGAGTTGAAGATTTCAAGCCGATCTCATTAAGTTTCCTCAATTTGAGTTTAGTTTTAAATTAACTAATGCAGAAATTTGACTTTAAATTACACATGATAATGTTTGAAACCTAAAAGGTTCTATAAATCAATAAATTAGATTTTTATTTTGTGATAGGGACGTGTTTCTTCGCCTGTAGAGATTTTTTAGCCAAATAAACCAAACAAAATAAAGCAGAATATTTAGTTGAAGACAGTAAAAGTCCGCCTGGTTGTGTTGAACAATAACAACCAAACTACATGTTGGCAGAGGAGTGAGTTCTCTTAAACCCTCGAGTGTCTCTGAAGGACCCTTCAGGGTCCACGGACTCCATGTTGGACAACAGTGAAGCTCTCTGATCCTAATTGGAAGTTGTCAAACTTGGTGTCACTTAGCAACCAGAGAAAAGCAGCGAATCTCAGAGCTGCAGCAGAACAAAGCAGCTGTGAGGAATAAAGAAGATGATGCTGGAAGGAGAGCTGAGGAGTCGCAGTAAAAACTAAAGGTTGAAGGATTTAAAAAGAGACGTCACTCTAAAAATCCATCCTCTATGTTGAAAAGAAACTGAAAAACAAAGCAGAAATAAAGGATAATTAGGCAGAATAGAAGAAACTGAATGTTCGTTTGGATGTAGATGAAGAGAATCAACCCTTTCAGCTGTTTTCATGGTGATTTAATTTGGTTTAAGGCTTTTATCATGGTCATTATAAGGTCTAGATGTACAAACAGGGTCTGGTTTATTCCAGAAAAGTCTCAGTTATTAGATGTTCCATTACTTGTTTTGATAACACCTGCAGATTTTTTTGCATTAGCCTTCAAAAAAGGTTTTGTTGTGAAGCATGGTGGCGGCAGCATCATGATGTGAAGCACGGTGGTAGCAGCATCATGATGTGAAGCACGGTGGTGGCAGCATCATGATGTGAAGCACGGTGGTGGCAGTATCATGATGTGAAGCATAGTGGTGGCAGCATCATGATGTGAAGCATGGTGGTGGCAGCATCATGACGTGAAGCACGGTGGTGGCAGCATCATGACGTGAAGCATGGTGGTGGCAGCATCATGATGTGAAGCACGGTGGTGGCAGCATCATGATATGAAGCATGGTGGTGGCAGCATCATGATGTGAAGCACGGTGGTGGCAGCATCATGACGTGAAGCATGGTGGTGGCAGCATCATGATGTGAAGCACGGTGGTGGCAGCATCATGATGTGAAGCACGGTGGTGGCAGCATCATGATGTGAAGCATGGTGGTGGCAGCATCATGATGTGAAGCATGGTGGTGGCAGCATCATGATGTGAAGCATGGTGGTGGCAGCATCATGATGTGAAGCACGGTGGTGGCAGCATCATGACGTGAAGCATGGTGGTGGCAGCATCATGACGTGAAGCATGGTGGTGGCAGCATCATGACGTGAAGCACGGTGGTGGCAGCATCATGACGTGAAGCATGGTGGTGGCAGCATCATGATGTGAAGCATGGTGGTGGCAGCATCATGACGTGAAGCATGGTGGTGGCAGCATCATGATGTGAAGCACGGTGGTGGCAGCATCATGATATGAAGCATGGTGGTGGCAGCATCATGATGTGAAGCACGATGGTGGCAGCATCATGATGTGAAGCATGGTGGTGGCAGCATCATGATGTGAAGCACGATGGTGGCAGCATCATGATACGAAAACTGTATTTTATGCATCATTTTCAATCATTTTCAAATTAAAAGTTTCTCCAGTCACTGTAAAATGTAGTTATATTTTATTGAGTTTCTTACCAGGTTTTTATTAAATTTTATAGATTATTATTTTCTTTTTCCATAAATCTTCTGCTCGTTTCCAACCTTGGATAAATTTTCCTCAGCAGCTGAATGAACAGACGCCGTCAGCCTCTTAGCCTGAATTATCTATTAACGATTTCTGGGCCATCTCTGAGAAAACTCACCCCCCCTCTTTTTTTTTTTGTTTTTGCCAAAACGAGGAGCTGATTAATTTTTGAATCCATTATTCATGCTGGGTTATGAGAAGGGGATTCTGCTCTGGACTCTTATTCACACAGCAATATGTTCTGGCCCAGCGAGCCTCTAAACACATATGAGTCTGGCTGTAGATGCAGTAATAAGAACCAGCGCTGGGATGTTTGGATGGAAATGATTAGAGGAGGAATTCATTAAGAGCCCAGGTTAAAGGGACAACCTGCCACTGACAGCTTCCTGCTTTTTCAGAGCTTTTAATGACTTTCTCAACACTGAAGCAACATAATGTCCTCAGAGATCCTTAACTCCTCACCTCCAGTTCCAATGTTAGAAATGCACACAGCTACATCGATGCTTCAAACCCCCTTTTAAGATTTTCTCCTCCTTGCTTTTCTACATTGAATTATGCTTGATTTAATTCGGCTTTTTGACGATAATAAAATGTCAAATTTAAAACAGATTTCTTCGCCTAATTCAAGGTGGTGGCAGCATCATGATGTGAAGCATGGTGGTGGCAGCATCATGATGTGAAGCATGGTGGTGGCACCATCAAAATGAAAGCATGTGGTGGTGGCAGTATCATGATGTGGTTGATGTTTCTTGGCAGCAGGCCCATAAAGGTTTGTAAAATTCGACGGTTGCTTAACTTCAAGGTCATTGATCACCACAGAAGTCTTTGTCATGCCCCTTTAGTAGCTAAACCCCCACAATGCTCTCTGCTTGAACATGAACTTCCTGCAGTGTGAGTGATGCCTCCTCTGGTCTCTACAGTATTAAACAATAAGAGGCTCCACCTGGTGGAACTACTAGGTACTACAGCTGTTCTACAATACATTTCTTGACATCATGCAGAGAATACAGGTTGTTTCCGTCTTTTGTAGCTTGTGGAGGTTGTGAGACCATTCGATTAGCTGCACAACAGTAGAACCAGGCAGTTGTTCGTGTAACTATTTAGTAGTTTGCGTTTATTTAGCCATATGTGAAACTTCTTGACGTTTATTCTGACCAGCATCTGGTGAAACTTGCTCCTGTTGAACAAACTATGACTCCAGTTTAGTCCAGTTTTGTTGCTAAGATAACGCGACTGATGTATTAAATAGGTGTAACCACTGCAAGATGGATGGATGGATGAGTTATTACTGGTGCAAAATTCGTCATTACTGACTTTGGGAAACATTTATTGGAGATAAATTCTCCACTCGTCAGTGTTTTCAGTTCTCAACGATACATCACTAACTAAAAACTCTGGACGACACACACCAAGCTGTAGTTTCCAGAAGATACACCCCATATCCATCGATTAACACCATCATGCATCGTCTCTCAGTTGTAAGAAGAAACATTATCTGAGAGTAAATGTGATTTCCTTCCTCCCGTTGAGAGTTGTGGTGAGAATAAAACTCCTCAGACGTCTGAACCGTTCAGCAGCTCATCTCGTTGTCGGCCTGAGCAGCAGAACTAAAGACTAAATCACCTGCAGGGATCGTATTAGAGGCTGTAATCGTTACTGTTGTTTATAATTGTGTTGTTGTGGAACTGAGTTATAAATTATTTGCAGTGAAGCTGTTTGAAAACCAAAAGTTATTTTAATGTATTCAGCTGCTTTACAAGATGAATTTACTTAATATATTGATATTTTAATAACACATTGGTGTAGGTGGATATTAAATAAAGTTATTCGTGCACTGATTTGTTTTAAAAAGTTTTATTTCGATGTTGTGAAGAGATATTTGTCCAGAAACAGCAGCTTTGTGCAGTCCATGGCCTCAGATGTGCTGCAGATGTTCAGACAGCTGTTCATGCAACATAAATAATTCTGAATATCCAGTAGATACTCGTGTAGCATCCAAGTCTGAAATACATCAACAGCTGTGTAGAAAAACTCTGTAAAGTAGGCGACAATCTCAACACAACTTTAGATCGGACCTTGTTGCTTTTCCATGTTTACTGTATCGTCTTGTAGTGCAGTAGCAGCTACCTGTTTACTAAAACTGGACTAAATTTAGCTGAAAGTGATAAAACGTCGCAGATTATAGCTTGTATTTAGTGGTGTTTTGACAAGTTCCTGAAGATCTCTTGAGTCCAGTCAAATCCATCATTAAAAATGGAAGGAAAATGGAACATGAATAAATCTGACTAGAGCAGGATGTCCTCGAAGAAAGAGACTAATGAGGGAGGCCACCAAGACAACTATGATTCCTGCAGCATCCAAATGTTCATCTATTAACTACTAACTCGAAGAGATGGAATATTTATCCGATCACATATTTTACACGTCTAATAATTAATTGACATTAATTTGTAGATATTTGTTTTCACTTTGACATTAAAGAGTCTTTTTTGCAAATTTCTTGTCCAAAAATCCAAATTTAATCGACCGTGACGTGATGCTGAAAAGGAACAAAAGGTTCAAACCTCTGGAGGCGGTGAATACTTTAATATCCTTTGTAGTTTTTATATCCTTTGTAGTTTTTATATCCTTTGTAGTTTTTATATCCTTTGTAGTTTTTATATCCTTTGTACTTGTACTAGCATGACGCAAACTACTACAACTCGTGTTTCATCACTTCAGCTACAACCATTAGCATATTAATGTAAAGACGCCTTCACCTCCCCTCTCAGAGCGCAGCCCACGTGTTGCTGTCAGCGGATGGTAATTAATACATCAATTATTCTAATTAATGGCCTCATTAGCATAAGTGGTGCTGATTAAAACCACGCCGATCACGTCGGGACGCTTCTGGCAGACGGAGTTCCTCGGCTTCATTAAACTTGGTTATTACTTCTCCTGGTGAGTCGTTCATCATTGAAGCGTCCGTCTGAAGGTGGAATCCTCCGTTTGTCGGAACTGAAGTGGGAGTTTGGAGTTTCAGCTCCGCCTCCTCGCTGTGGATAATGGAGCAGCATCAGCAGCCTTTTCACCGGACCGTCATCCTGTCGAGCTGCTCCGGCAGATAAAGAAACACAGACGCCCACAGCCAATCTCACTTTCTGCTGATGGAGGACGTCAGGATGTTGAACTGGAGCTGGAGCTGCTGCAGACAAGAAAAAACCCACAGCAGACCTCATTTAAATCCAGAAAATGATCTGTACGAACTCCAGCATCCAGTTCTGGTGGTTTTAGTCGAGATAAAGTGTCACCAATTGGGATGATATCAGAAAAACTAACCTCAGCACTGGATTAAATCTTTTTTTTTTTTTTTTTTCATCTGCCACTGCTATTTTTAGCTGTAAAAGTAAAGAAAAAATAAGAAAAATAATAACAGCCAACATGAGACTGAAACAGATTCCAAATGTGATTATGAAATAAATCAGAGGCTCGAATAGATGGCATTTTTCTGTCAACACAAAACAACAAAACACAGACACGCAGTGACAGAAATGAGACACAAAACAACAAGAAGCAGCAACAAAATGACAAAAAATAGACACAAAATGACACAAATAAGACACACAATGACACAAAATATCCAAAAACAGACACAAAATGACAAAAATTAGACACAATTGATCCAAAACAGCAAAAAACTGACACAAAATGACAAAAACATGCACACAATGAGAAAAATTAGACACAAAATGACAAAAAAGATACAAATAAGACTCAAAACAACAAAAAACAAAGACAAAACATCACAAATTAGACACAAAATGACAAAAATAAAACACAAATTACACAAAAAATAACAGACAAAAATAAGATGCAAATGACACAAGAAAGATCCAAAACAGCAAAAAGCAGACACAAAATGACAAAAATGAGACACAAAATGACAAAAAAACACACAAAGCAACAAAAAACAGACACACAATGAGAAAAATTAGACACAAAATGACAAAAAAATATAAATAAGACTCAAAACAATAAAAACAGACACAAAATGACACAAATGAGACATAAAACGAGACAGATGACACAAATGAAACATAAACCAAGTAAAAGCAGACCCAACAGACTCTCCATCCAGTCTGGTGCGAGTTGTCGTCATCCAGCAGCTAATTGGAGGATCTCTGCTGCTCTCCAGGGAGCTCATTGCTGCTGTTGGTGGAGGAAGAAAGGATCCTTGAGGACAGGGAGGAGACACTGGAGATGATTCCACTCGGAGTGTCAGATGGACGGACTGGTTTCACTTCTAATGTGGGTCAGCTGTCAGGATGTCTGAGCTGAAGGTTGAAGCAGCTTCAACAGATGTGATTAGTTTTACTGCTGCAGAAACCTGGACGACTGGAAACCTCATTTTCTACCTGATAAAAAGCTTCTTGGATGGTAGAAACCTCCGATGTGAACATTTTTATGGTGTTTTATGTCTTATTGTGTGAAAACAAACTGTAAAAAATGTAAGTTTTTTGACTTAGATTTCATAAAATCACAGAAAAATTCCAGAACTGTGTATAATTTCCTTTAGAAGATATAATAACACCATTTTTATCATATTTAAATCTGTAGAAATGTCATTATTTTACAGATATTCAGTTATTTGAAGGGAAAATGTCTGGATTAAGGACTGAAAAGTGATAAATTCTTTTTTTTCACTTGTTTTACTTTTTAATGATTTGTTAAATTACAGATGAGAACTAGTACAAAAAATATACAGAAAAAAGGAATTTCCATGTTAACACTAAAAATACAGACCAAAACTGTAAATAATTTCCATTAGTTTTACTATGTTTAAATCAACCAAAATATTTTTATTTTACATTTTCCATTATTTTAAAAAATACAAAATGACAAAAATGAGACGCAAATTACACAAGACACAAAAAGGCAAAAAAGCCCCACACAAATAAGATACAAACACAAATGATGCAAACATGACACAAAATGACAAAAAACACACAAAATGACACAAACAATACATTAAAAACAAAAAACAGAGAAATTGACACAAATGAGACACCAATGACATGACATATACTGGACACAAAATGGCACAACAAAAAACAGACAAAATAACAAACACGCAAAATGACAAAAATGAGAATCAGATGATATAAACAACAAAAAACAGACACAAAATGACAAAACTGAGACACAAAACAAACAAAAAATAAAAAAACAGACACAAAATTATGCAAATGATAGATAAAATGACAGAAATAAAACAAATGACACAAGTCATGACAAAAACAGACACAGAATGATACAAATGAGACGCCAATGGTACAAATAAGACACAAAACTAAGAAAGACACAAAATGACAAAAATGATACATAAAATGATGCAAACAAGACAAACACCAAAGAAATGACACAAATGACACAAACAGTGCATTACAAACAAAAAAAACTGACGCAAAGTGACACAAATGATACATAAAATGATACAAACAAGACGCAAAACAGCAAAAAACAGACACAAAATTACACAAATGAGACAAAAATGACGGAAATAAAACAGAAATGACACAATTCTGGCATAAAATGACAAATTGGACACAAAACAACACAAATGAGACACAAGCGGTCTATCAATGGACTCCAGGCTTCAACCAATCAAAGAAGCTACACGTCATTATTCAAGTGGTTTTAATGTTGTTTCAATCATCATGAGTTCAAATTAAATCATAAATAATCACAGATTTTCACTGAAGGGAGCAGAAAAGTCCAAGAATGAATCTGAATGTTTTAATAAATAAGGAGCTTAAACCTGCAGCAAACATGAAATAAATCTTCATATTTCAGACCAGAACTCCATGTGTTGCTGCACAAAAGACCTGATGTTTGATTTAACTCCAGAAGGAAACAGTTTCTTCTTCTTTTCATCTTTTTATTTTGTCTCCTGCAGCTAAACGACATCCATTAGCTCAGTTTATTCTGTTTTAAAAGTTGCTCTCTGATGGAATCGCTGAAACTGAGGCTGCTGCTCTGGTTGCTAAGGACCGTCCAGGTGTTGCTAAGGAAGGCGAAGTGAGGCGGCAGGTTTATTTTAATGTTTCACTGCAGATCATCGTCCTCTGATCCATTAAACTGATATTTTAAATGCTTCCTGTTTGTGTTACATCGTCTTTAAGTCACAGGTGTGTCTGCAAACCATCTGATTAATCAGTCAACTGACCAATATCACCTCCAGCTACACTGTAAAAACTATTTAAAATGGGTGAAAACAATAAAAAACTAGCCTTAAAAATAATGTAATGTTCAAAAACAGTGAAAATAATGAAAATATCAGCAAATATCTGTGGAATAATTAGATTTTTAGCTCATTTAAAGGCAGTAAAACAGAGTAGTTTGGGCTTTTTTTTTTTACAATTGACATTTAAATTATTTATTTATGAATTCAGTAAATGTTATCTGCAATTAAATAAAACTGGGAAAATCTGTTAAAACCTATATATATTATTCACCATTGTTTTGGTGAATTTACTAGATATTATCTTAATTTAAAAAACCTTGTAAAGTTTCTAAATTATTCACCATTTTTAAACCTTTAATATACCGATTTTTTGCAAATATCTGTAAAATAATGATAATTTTTGCTGATTTAAATACAGGATTTTAAAAAAGTACTTTTTCATGACATTTAAATTAATATTTTTTCTGAATTCACTAGATATCTGTAATTTAATGAAGCAGGGATATTCTGTAAAAGTTTATAAATTATTCACCATTTTTAAATCCTTAATATAATTTTTCTTTTTGACAAATAGTAGTTAGATTTTTTACATCTGACTGTAAAATTATTCAAATTTTTTACAGTATTTAAATCAGACAAAAACTGGTATATTAGAGATATTTTCCATTATTTGAAAGAAAAATTGTTACATTACAGATAAAAAAAATGCTAAATAATTTTTAAATTGTTATTTTACGGAGTTTCACTTTGTCTTACAGTATAATATTCAGTAAATTCACAGAAAAAAATTAATTTATTGTATAAATACATTCTACCTATTTTGTCTTAGAATCAACTCAAATCCAAAGCAAAAACTGTCAGCTGGTGCTATTTTCTTAATAAAATGAACATTTGGTGCATGAAATGTTAGAAAACTGTATAAAATATCTACTGTCTACTATCACCATCCATCATAATTTCGTGTCTTTAAAGTTCTCCTTTGTCCAACCAACAGTCTAAAAATCTCAAAATATAAAATTTTATGCTGCATAAAACAAAGAAAAGCAAAAATCCTTTTAATGATCAGCTGGAACCAGGTATTTTTTTAGCATTTACAGCAAGAAAAGAATTGATTGTACAACAGATAAGTATCCAGGATCTGAGAATTTCTAATAAAATCTGTGCGAATCTCTTGCCTCTTTTATAAAGCTGCCACCTTATCAAACAACTGTTGCATCTGTAATTACTCCTGAGACTCTAAACCTTGATTTTCTTGTCTGCTGTGTTTCCAGGTAAAGGCGACGTGTTCGGAGACGTCTTCTGGAAGGAAACCACTCTGGCCCACGCCTGCGCTAACGTCCGGGCGCTAACCTACTGCGACCTCCACGTCATCAAGAGGGAAGCTCTGCTCAAAGTCCTGGAGTTCTACACGGCGTTTGCCAACTCCTTCTCTCGAAACCTCATCCTCACCTGTAACCTGCGCAAACGGGTAAGAAAGCCCAGAAATCCAGGAGGCATAACCATTTTGTTGAGACTCCACCATGATGACTGGCGTGGTCCTTAGTGGTCGCTGTGTGCTGTCTGGGAGGATTTTACTGGTTTATACAGAGAGCTTAAAAAGTTGAACAAAAATGGAAACTAATAGACGTTTTGCAGGTTTGGTAGGTGAACGATAGGAAAAAAAGTGGAGATCTCATCTAAATTTACTAGTTTGTAGAGATTGTTTCTCTAATATGGTTCAAAATGAAATCCCAACTTCAGTCGAAACATTTTGAAGCTAAAACATTCTTGTGATCTAGTCCAATGTGAAATTGATCTTTCAGTTAAAAGACATGAGATAATGTGGAATATTTTTTATTGATTACCTTTATTGACCTGAAATTTCTTTGTCATATTTAAGCTAAGGATGTTTACCGAAGAGTAAAAGCAGATAGAGGCTTGATTTTGTTGCCAAAGCTAACATTTGCTAACTAGCTAGCTAGCAACTAGTTCACTTACCCAACTCATTATGTTATCACAGATGTTTACCGAAGAAAAAAAAGTAGATCGAAGCCCGACTTGGTTGCCAGGGCTAACATTTGCTAACTAGCAAAACAGTTAAGTTACCTAACTCATATGTTATCACTGCATCACCTGTTTCTTTTTCCATTTTTTCTGGAAAAAATTAAGGCAGGTAACTAACCTCAGGTTTCACAGTGACGTTGTGAGGGGGAACAGGTGTTTGACAGTACAAATGTTCTGGCTGCTAGCAAAAAGTTTTCCATGAGCTTCAGGTTGAAACATGGCGCTACACTGGTGCTACACAGAGTGGAACGAATGGAGTTAAGGCTGGAATCAGGTGCAACTGTTGTACACAAACATATGTGAAGCAACTGGAGATGTTGGGTACTCTTGTTGATGTTTGTGCCATTGTTGGTCTCCTTCTAAGAACAACAAATTCAAGAATTTCCATTGTGATTAAAAGCATTTTATATAGCTTCGTATCAACTCAAATCCAAAGCAAAACTGACCCGGTTTCATCGACGGTTCTTGTTTCCCAGTCGCATTTAAACTGCTCACTAACTGGCTATCTAGAGACATGCTAATGCTAGTTAGGAATAATGAATAATACTGGACCTATGCAGTTTTTATTTAAGGGAAAACTGCATTTTATTTTATTTTTTGAGACATCCTGTTGATGATTTTTGTAGAATGCTGCAGACCTGAGCCAGAGTTGCTGCTTTTGCTGTGGAGAAGTGAATGGTTTGAGTTGTTGTGCTGCTTCGATGCTGCATTTAAAAACAAATCGTGACTCCGTGGCTGCTGAAATCATTCAGAATTGATCCATGTCTGAATAAATGTAGTCAGACTTCTGCAGGTTCACTTGTTGAGTCAGAATTTAAACCTTGAATGTTGTTTATTGAAATCCAGCTCTGGAGCCTGAATCCACTTCAGACTTGTACTTTCTGACTTTTTACTGAGGGAGTCTGACACTTTCTGACGTAGCTGCTGATGTTTTGTACGAATGATTCAGCCAGAAGAGTTTTGTGTCAATTGCAAGAAGCCTGTTGAACTTTGTAAAGATTTCCTGCCATTTCTGCACCTGTTTGAACTGTCGATTCGGGCCATTTGACCTGCCATCCCCCCTCACATTTTCCACGTTCACATTTCCTGCTCTTCTTTCATAACGAGCCTATTGTTGTTGTTTACTCGTCCTCAAGTTGTTTTTCATGCTTCATATTCTCTCGGCTCGACAGGTCGCCTCCAACACGATAAATTATACATCGGATGCTGGTAGCCTCATTACGTCTGTTGCCCTTTTGCCCGTTCTTACTGATGTCCTAGCAGGCGGCCTCCTCGCAGCAGCAGTTTTCAGTCACTGCAGTTTGTTTGTGTGCGTCTTTTCATTTCACTGCATAATTTATGGATTATGATTTATTGATAGGTCTTTCTTATCTATTAACCCTGTATCCGGGCCCGTCTGTGACCATATGCATACTTTTTTTTGCACATAGACTCAAAGAAACTGCTGTTTTTCCACCTTTACGAACAGTTTGGGCCTATATGAGCTTCTAAAATACCTGCGGTGGATAATTATACCTCGGATGTTCGCGTCATCTCTTGAACTGCTTCAGATAGTGCAGTGATGCTTTGATCGTGGCTCCAGCTCTTAAGTAATGACAGATATTTATGGAAATTACATAAAAATGCGTATTGATCACTGTCATCAAAAGGAAATGATCTTAATGCAGGCTGCAGATCTTTGAAACATGGTGATGGCTGCTTATTGATCCACTCTTGTACTTACGGGACAAAACTTTAAAAGTCCGTTTTATCTGAGGAAAGTATTTACTGAATTTAACAAAACCAACCCTGGGTAAAAGTCTTCTTCCTCCAGCCTCCTAACAAGAGCTTTGTTTCCCTTTGAAACTGGAAATGTTTCCTACTACATCATATTTTCACTTTTCAGGGAGGAAATATGTTTTCTTAAGAGTAACTGAGATGTAGTTTAGTTGTTTAGGAACAATTTTTAGTGAAATGTCTGAGAACCACTGGATGTTGTGCTGTGATAGCTAATGTTAGTAGGGATGTTGTGTTGCTTGAGGTCATTAATCATCAAAGAAGTCTTTGTCATGGTGCCCGTTGCTAGCTAACTCCCACAATGTTCTCTGCTTGCCCACTACCTATGGTCAGAATGATCCCATTTTCTAGTCTCTATAGTAGTAAACAGGAAGAGGTTCCACCTGACTTTTTCTTGCCAGAGGTTATTAATCATCACAGAGGTCTTTGTCATGGTGCCCGTGGCTAGCTAAACTCTCACAATGCTCTCTGCTTGCTAAAATGAACTGCTCATAGTTAGAGTGAATGTCACTCATGGTTGCTACAGTATTAAGCCGTTACATACCTGGTTAATTCTTGCCAAAGGTCATTAATCGTCACAGACGTCTTTGTCATGGTGCCCATTGCTAGCTAACCCCAACAATGCTCTCTTCTTGCACACATTAACTATCTATAATCAGAGTGATCACCTTTTCTAGAATCTACAGTATTGAACAATAAGAGGTTCTACCTGATTTCTTCTTGCCAGAGGTCATTAAGTGTCCCAGACATTTATGTCATGGTGCCCATCTCCCACAATGCTCTCTGCTTGCTAAAATGAACTGCTCATAGTTAGAGTGAATGTCACTCATGGTTGCTACAGTATTAAACCGTTAGATACCTGGTTATTTCTTGCCAGGGGTCAGTTGGAGTGAATAACTTCCTTTGTTTGCTACAGTAATAAACCGCTAGAGGCTCCACCTGATTTTTTTCTTGCCAAGCATCATTAGTCACCACAGAAGTCTTTGTCATGGTGCCTGTTGCTAGCTAAACCCCCACAATGCTCTCTGCTTGCTAACATGAACTGCAGTCTGAGTGATGCCTCCTCTGGTCGCTACAGTATTAAACAGTAAGAGGCTCCACCTGATTTCTTCTTGCCAGAGGTCATTAATCATCACAGAAGTCTTTGTCATGGTGCCCGTTGTGAGCTAAAACTCCAACAATTCTCTCTTCTTGCCCACATTAATTACCTATGGTCAAAGTGATCACCTTTTCTGGTCTCAAAAGTATTAAACAGAAAGAGGTTCTACCTGATTTCTTCTTGCCAGGGGTCTTTAATGTTCACAGAAGTCTTTGTCATGGTGCCCATTGCTAGCTAAACCTCCCACAATGGTCTGTGTTTGCTACAATGAACTACTCATAGTTAGAGTGAATGTGTCTTTTGGTTGCTACAGTATTAAACTGTTAGAGGCTCTACCTGATTTCTTTTGCCAGAGGTCATTAAGTGTCACATAAGTCTTTGTCATGGTGCCCATTGCTCTCTAACCCCAACAATGCTCTCTTCTTGCCCACATTAACCACCTATAGTCAGAGTGATCACTTTTTCTAGTCTCTGCAGTATTAAAGAATGAGAGGCTCCACCTAGTGGAACAACTAGATACTACAGCTAAACATCTAAGTGACCGAGGAGTCATGTCTTGGTGGCCAATACTGACCAAGGCATTTGTTTACTCTTTACAAACATCCGTCGTGTGTTTTTGGGTAACTTCTTTAATTTCCTTGTAATTTAATTAAAATATCTACCGAGAGAGAACTAAGAAAATACTTTGACAGGACAAAGTTCATGGGTTGAATTTTACCCTTGTCCCAAGACAAAATTCACATTTTTGCACAACTATGGCCTGCTGTTCTACTGCAGTGGAATCCAGTGAAGTGGCAGTGCACTGGTTGAAATACCTCTTTAATATTAATAAAATGTGAGTATCTTTCTAAGAACCTTTCTAAGCATTTCTAGGAAGCAGGAAAATAAAACATGACCTTCTTTTAAGCAGCCACAAAAAAAGAAGTATTTATTTTTTTCAACCTGGAAACACTGGCTTTATTTCCAGAGAAGGTCGAGGCTGGAGCAGTTTTTTTTCTTCGTTGGTTTTGATGACTGGAGATGTTACCTGCTGGCTTTGGGTTCAGCTAAAGATCTTATTTTTTTTCCAAAGAAAACATGCCAATTAGAAGGGACAGGGTGCTGATTCTCATCGCCTCCCCGCTGTGTGATTTAGGCCGATGACACAGTGGAAACCTTCAGATAAATGTGCTAAGTGAAGCTTTGAAATGAGCTGAAAAGTAAAGCTTCCATTACAGGCAGATCATGGCTCTTGTTCTGAACACAATCTATCTTCGACTCGAACAAACATCGGACTAATCTAACATCTCTGCTGTCTCTAAACTGAGCATATTGTTAAGATGGACGCTGTTTTTTTTTTTTGGGGGGGGGGGGGGGGGGTGTTTGCATGGAGCAGCAGGAATGTGATCCGGTGGCAGCGTGGGCATCTCCTCAGTTAGCTCCTCTGTTGTGGAGATGCGTGGCAGCTGCTCGGCCGCCGTGATGAAGACGAACTACTTGAGGAAGCAGCTCCGACAAGCTGGTGGGACTCGCAGGAGGCAGAATGTGTGTCGGCTTTAACTCGTCCTGTCACTCATGTAATAATGGCTGCTACCAATCTGCAACCCCAAGCACTTTCCTTTCTCTCCCCGTCCCGCTCTCACTTTAATATTCTCCTCATTTTGTTCAATTTTTTCTGCTCCGTGGCGGCGTTCGCTCACATCTGAGCTCCGAGTATTCGCGTCTCTTTTCAAACTGAGTGCGTTCATTAGACTTTTATTTCAGACGGATTGTTACGGCTCCGTCAGATAGATGGTGAAGACTAAATGGACTCGTTCAAAAGTGTTTTTACTACAAACGAATCCACAAAGGTCCTGCAGTAAAATTTACCCTCATGATTTATGTTGATGTAACACCAGAAAATGATCAAGTTTAACCCAAAACTTTTAACAAAATGCTTTTATGGTGCATTCCATTTTAGACTTTTGCTTGATTGACCATCACGCTTCATCATGATGCTGCCACCACCATGCTTCAATCATGATGCTGCCACCACCATGCTTCACGTCATGATGCTGCCACCACCATGCTTCACGTCATGATGCTGCCACCACCATGCTTCACATCATGATGCTGCCACCACCATGCTTCAGTCATGATGCTGCCACCACCATGCTTCACGTCATGATGCTGCCACCACCGTGCTTCACGTCATGATGCTGCCACCACCATGCTTCACATCATGATGCTGCCACCACCATGCTTCAGTCATGATGCTGCCACCACCATGCTTCACACCATGATGCTGCCACCACCATGCTTCACGTCATGATGCTGCCACCACCGTGCTTCACGTCATGATGCTGCCACCACCATGCTTCACATCATGATGCTGCCACCACCATGCTTCAATCATGATGCTGCCACCACCATGCTTCAATCATGATGCTGCCACCACCATGCTTCACGTCATGATGCTGCCACCACCATGCTTCACGTCATGATGCTGCCACCACCATGCTTCACATCATGATGCTGCCACCACCATGCTTCACGTCATGATGCTGCCACCACCATGCTTCACGTCATGATGCTGCCACCACCATGCTTCACATCATGATGCTGCCACCACCATGCTTCACGTCATGATGCTGCCACCACCATGCTTCACATCATGATGCTGCCACCACCATGCTTCACATCATGATGCTGCCACCACCATGCTTCACATCATGATGCTGCCACCACCATGCTTCACATCATGATGCTGCCACCACCATGCTTCACGTCATGATGCTGCCACCACCATGCTTCACGTCATGATGCTGCCACCACCATGCTTCACGTCATGATGCTGCCACCACCATGCTTCACATCATGATGCTGCCACCACCATGCTTCACATCATGATGCTGCCACCACCATGCTTCACGTCATGATGCTGCCACCACCATGCTTCACGTCATGATGCTGCCACCACCATGCTATACATTTCCTTTTTTTTATGCCTCAGAATTGCCATTTTGGGGTGAATATACACAACAGTCAACATTATCTGTAGTCGAAGAAACAATGAAGCCGTAGCCTTATGTGACATAAATCTGCGCATTTTTCTGTCTTTTTTGACCATTTAATCAACAAAATATCTGCTAGGCTTCAGTAACTAGGGGACGGAAAAACCCTGAGAGCGGCCTGTTCTCCTTTTTTTTAACCTGCACTTGTAAAATAATAAAATATTATAAAGGGCAAACATTTTTCAAACTGACTCACTCGCTGCTTAAAAGCGCAAAACTACGATCCGGTATAATTTGTAAACATATTGTTCTCTTTGTACCAGCTCAGCTTTTCTTTCAAGTGAAAAATCGAGTGACAGACGATAAATTGTGTTTTTCTGCCTCTATTTAACAGTAAAAGCCACCAGTGGTTCGAGTAAATCAACATAATTCAGAAGAAAACACCACATTTAGTGATATTTGGATCTTCCTGAGTTTATTTACATGTGTAGCTGCTGTTCGAGGCTTGATTTCCAGCTTGCGTTCATAGATGTGTTTAGACTCTGGCTGTTTATGTCGGTCACTTCGGTCCTGTCTAGACGTTGAGGCAGCAGCTCGATGCCGCTGAGTGATTTACAGCCAAGTCTGCAGTTTAACTCTCAGCGGAGGCTTTAAGATGCTAAGAGGCCGGGAAGCGAACCGACAGAGGAGCCTTTTCTGCTGATCATAAATATTTGCTGGTATTTATAGGTGCTTCAAGTTGTTGCACATTTAAGAGTTTTTGATGAGCAGCTTGAAATACACCACAGAACAAAAAATTAGGAGCGTTTTAATTCTTAAGCTGTCTGCAGTGAAGCTGAAAATATCCTGAATTACAATAAGTCAGCGGTGTGACAGTCACTGGGTCACTTTAAATATAAACTCATGAATACAGTTCTTTTGTGTCTCTGTCAGTTTCCTGGACATTTGGACATCTGAAGGCATGATTTGACAGCTAGGAATGCACATTTCTTGACTTCACACCTGCAGAATCCCAATTTAAAGACTCTATGGAAACAGAACATCCAGGAATAGGAGACAACTCAGAAACGCCTTCTGTCAGCAGAACACAGTTAAAATGACAAAAATAATAAAAAAGTAAGAAGGAAAGTTGAATATCTTTCTTTATTTTTAGCCGTTTTTAAGGTAAAAGTTCTGGAGGCCGAGTCAGAGTCCAGTCTTACTCGGCCTCCAGAAATTCCACCTTTACCCTGTACTTTCACAAGCTTTCCAGGACCTGCTGCTGAGGAACATCATGATGCTGCCACCACTATGCTTCTGTCATGATGCTGCCACCACCATGCTTCACATCATGATGCTGCCACCACTATGCTTCACATCATGATGCTGCCACCTCCATGCTTCTCATCATGATGCTGCCACCACCATGCTTCACATCATGATGCTGCCACCACCATGCTTCGGTCATGATGCTGCCACCACCATGCTTCTCATCATGATGCTGCCACCACCATGCTTCTGTCATGATGCTGCCACCACCATGCTTCACATCATGATGCTGCCACCACCATGCTTTACATCACGATGCTGCCATCACCATGCTTCTGTCATGATGCCACCACCACACCATAATGTCGAATCTAACATCCTAAAAGCTCCATTCTGGTCTCCTCAGACCAAAGAACCTTCTTCCAGTTGACTTCAGAGTCTTCACGTCTTCTACTGAACTCTAGTCCAGATTTAATGTGAACTTTTTCCAACAGAGTCTTTCTCTTTGTCTCCATAAAGCTTTGACTGGTGAAGAACAGACAACAGTTGTTGGATGAACAGTCTCTAACATCTCAGCTGCTGAAGCTGAAACTCCTTCAGAGGAGTCATAGGAGTCTTGGTGGCCTCCTTCACTAGTCTCTTTCTTCTGGGTCTCTCAGTTTTTGAGCACATCCTGCTCTAGTCAGATTTATTCATGTTCCTTCCATTTATTAATGATGGATTTAACTGGACTCCAGGAGATATTCAGGAACTTGGAAATGTTCTTGTATCGTCTCCTTTTCAACAGCCTTTTCACAGTTTCTTGGAGTGTTCTTCAGTCTTCATAGTGTCGTTGTGTTAATTTATTGGTATTACTTTGTACAAATCTGTTTTCACTTTGACATTAAAGACTCTTTTTGGTCAAATTTGCCCAAAAATACAAATTAAATAGATTTTGATTCAATGCTGGAAAGGAATAAAAGTGGAAACTGTATCTTTAGACTCAAACCAGAATTTTCTCTCAGCTCCAGGCTGCAGATGATGGTGTTTTTCGTCATTTCTTGAGTTTTTTCTGCTCTCTGTGAGTTCAAGTCAGCAGAAAGCTGCAGTGAGAAGCTGTTTTATCAGGAGACATCAGGTTCTCACCTTTAGAGCCGTAACATTAGCGTCTGCAGCAGGATTTAGTGAAGAAGATGCAGCTTCGGAGTCGTAGTACAGCAACCCTCCAGTCACCAGAGCTCTTATTGCGTAAGTGCTCTGTAAGTGTGGCTCTTCTTTCTGCTGCTTCTTCCCCGAGGCTGTTAAACGCCTCTTCACCTGTCTGAAAGAGATATATTACCTTTGGAGAAAAAAAAAGTGCAGATGTGCTGTTTCTGGGTTGTTGCTCTCAGGCCTTGTTATCTCCGGATCCCAACTCTGCTGCTGACTTTCTGGAAATTTCCTCTTTCATCGCAGAGGAAAAGCTAACGACTCTTCCTCATAGCCGGAGTCGCTTTAATGGCCGAGTTCAGTAAACATGCAGGTGTTTGTGGTTTTTGGTAGAGGTCGACCGATATATCGGCCGGCCGATATTTTGGGCCGATATATGGACTTTTTTCAATATCGGCCATCGGCCGATATTTACAAATAAAGAGCCGATTTGTGATCATGCACCTGTACGGGCAGCTGCCGCGACCACTTTTCCCTTAGAAGGACCCCCGGCACTCAGAGCGGTTTATCTAAAGATTTGTAATGTTTAACTGCACTACGTTATTTAATTTAATTAGCATTTGTGACAGTTTTTATTTTGTGATCATGTTTATCTTTTATACTTGAGCAAGCAATTGCACTTTCAGGTTACTTTTTAATTGTATTTTTTGTAAACTTTAAGTATTTTTTTTTTGTTATTGTACTTTTTCACTTTTTGTGTTCAATAAATGTTAGAGTTCTACTAGTGTATTTAATTTGTAATGTATACATGTATATACTTTTAGTGTTTAAATTGCCTTTTGTAATCGATGTGCTTTAAAAAAAAGAGGATATCGGCCTTAAAAATCGGCTTCTACGATCGGCTTTAGATATCGGCCATCGGCTGAAATTTTTTTTAAAAATCGGTATCGGCATCAGCCTTTGAAAATCCCATATCGGTCGACCTCTAGTTTTTGGTGCAGAGATTTCACAGCACAGTGTAAAAGAAAGCAAATTCATGACAGAATGTACATAGTTTGGTGTTAAAATAAACAGAAAACACAACAGAGTCATGTTTTTATGAGAATTCTGATGTGTGAATCTGTGAAAAGGCTGTGTAAGATAGTCTTGTT